>NC_059377.1:34011275-34171275 GCF_019703515.2 Myxocyprinus asiaticus | reverse complement strand
TTTGTTTAGAAAAACTTGCACCAATAAATGCACAATACTTCCAGGAGTGTGAATTAAGAAAGTAAAATGGGTCGATTTTGATTTCATATTTACTTTTAAGTAATTCAGTGTACGGAATGAACAGTTTATTTTTTACATGTATTTCTGCAGTTGAAAGGAGAAGAAGAGACAAAATCAACAACTGGATTGTCACTCTGTCGAAAATCATCCCAGACTGCAATATGGACAATACCAAAACAGGAGCGGTACAGAATTTCCATAACACCAAATCTTTTAATGTACTGATCTGTGGATATCTTATTTCCACCTGTCAATCTTAATGAATTCCCTGTTTTTCTCTAGAGTAAAGGAGGCATCCTGTCTAAAGCATGTGACTACATCAGAGAACTCCGACAGACTAACCAGAGGCTTCAGGAGAGCTATAAGGACGTGGAGAGAATACAGGTGGACAATGAGCTACTAAGACAACAGGTACATCAGCTGGAGACCTTTTTTTCACAAAACATGATTCTCAAGTAACAGAAATCATAGTTGGACTGAGTGCAACTGAAGGAAACAGAATGGAGAGGTCACAAAACAGTCGTTTTTAATAGTTGAACTTTACACAGCGTCTTAGGGTGCTTTCACTTGTTTTGATTGCTTGGACCGAACCGGAGTTCGTTTCCTACCCCTTTCGCTGCCCGCGCTGGTCTGTGTTCACATCATATTATTTGGGTTGGAACCGCGGTCTGATTATGTCATCAATGTGAGTACAAGCGGCAGCTGTTTGCCACTGTAACTAGTTAAAAACTTGAGAAGACGTCACTGTGTTAAGTGAAGTATTAAAAGTTGTCTCTTTGGATTTACCACGAAAACTTGCCATGCACATAACAACAGTTGTGTTTGTCACCCGCGGATGCATTGAATGTTCAATGATATGATGAATATTAGCGTTAGTCTGCCGTGAGTCTGCGGATGCATTGCAAGAGATGAGAAGAATGTGACCTGCTCTCTGAAGGCAATGTATTTGGACACAAGCAAGCAGGAGAAATGCATTATACCATAATAATTGCGATCGTGTCTGCAAAGACGCAAATTATACATCATCACAAGCGATTAGGTACGATTGCATTCATATCAGCAGCGAACCGTACCAGAGTTCACAAGTGGACTGGTGTGGTTCCCAGGTGCGCAAGGAGTTCGGAAAACGGCGTTCACATTATCCAAACAAACCGAACGTCATTCGACCCTGGGTGCGCACCAAAAGTGCTAGTGTGAAAGCACCCTTAAAACATGGCATTCATAGAGCGAGACGCTGGAAAAAAAAAAAAAAACACAGAGACTCAACGCAAAGACCAAAGATGCCCTGATCCATGTGTACTAGGCATGTAATGATACACAGATTTCATGATATGATGCATAGCCTCACGATACTATACGAGTACCCAAAAATGTTTCACTCAAATGTATTCAAGAATTCAACATCTTTTAAATCATACAGGTGCATCTCAATAAATTAGAATGTCGTGGAAAAGTTCATTTATTTCAGTAATTCAACTCAAATTGTGAAACTCGTGTATTAAATAAATTCAATGCACACAGACTGAAGTAGTTTAAGTCTTTGGTTCTTTTAATTGTGATGATTTTGGCTCACATTTAACAAAAACCCACCAATTCACTATCTCAAAAAATTAGAATACATCATAAGACCAATAAAAAAAAACATTTTTAGTGAATTGTTGGCCTTCTGGAAAGTATGTTCATTTACTGTATATGTACTCAATACTTGGTAGGGGCTCCTTTTGCTTTAATTACTGCCTCAATTCGGCGTGGCATGGAGGTGATCAGTTTGTGGCACTGCTGAGGTGGTATGGAAGCCCAGGTTTCTTTGACAGTGGCCTTCAGCTCATCTGCATTTTTTGGTCTCTTGTTTCTCATTTTCCTCTTGACAATACCCCATAGATTCTCTATGGGGTTCAGGTCTGGTGAGTTTGCTAGCCAGTCAAGCACACCAACACCATGGTCATTTAACCAACTTTTGGTGCTTTTGGCAGTGTGGGCAGGTGCCAAATCCTGCTGGAAAATGAAATCAGCATCTTTAAAAAGCTGGTCAGCAGAAGGAAGCCTGAAGTGCTCCAAAATTTCTTGGTAAACGGGTGCAGTGACTTTGGTTTTCAAAAAACACAATGGACCAACACCAGCAGATGACATTGCACCCCAAATCATCACAGACTGTGGAAACTTAACACTGGACTTCAAGCAACTTGGGCTATGAGCTTCTCCACCCTTCCTCCAGACTCTAGGACCTTGGTTTCCAAATGAAATACAAAACTTGCTCTCATCTGAAAAGAGGACTTTGGAACACTGGGCAACAGTCCAGTTCTTCTTCTCCTTAGCCCAGGTAAGACACCTCTGATGTTGTCTGTGGTTCAGGAGTGGCTTGACAAGAGGAATACGACAACTGTAGCCAAATTCCTTGACACGTCTGTGAGTGGTGGCTCTTGATGCCTTGACCGCAGCCTCAGTCCATTCCTTGTGAAGTTCACCCAAATTCTTGAATCGATTTTGCTTGACAATCATAAGGCTGCGGTTCTCTCGGTTGGTTGTGCATCTTTTTCTTCCACACTTTTTCCTTCCACTCAACTTTCTGTTAACATGCTTGGATACAGCACTCTGTGAACAGCCAGCTTCTTTGGCAATGAATGTTTGTGGCTTACCCTCCTTGTGAAGGGTGTCAATGATTGTCTTCTGGACAACTGTCAGATCAGCAGTCTTCCCCATGACTGTGTAGCCTAGTGAACCAAACTGAGAGACCATTTTGAAGGCTCAGGAAACCTTTGCAGGTGTTTTGAGTTGATTAGCTGATTGGCATGTCACCATATTCTAATTTTTTGAGATAGTGAATTGGTGGGTTTTTGTTAAATGTGAGCCAAAATCATCACAATTAAAAGAACCAAAGACTTAAACTACTTCAGTCTGTGTGCATTGAATTTATTTAATACACGAGTTTCACAATTTGAGTTGAATTACTGAAATAAATGAACTTTTCCACGACATTCTAATTTATTGAGATGCACCTGTAAATGCCACGAAAGTGTCTGACATGGGCAACAAAAAGCAGAGCTCTAAGTTACTTAAACAACAGCACTGCATTTTTGTTTGATGGTTGAAAAAACTAATATGAACTCACAATTTTCATGTTTTTTTTCTTGAGAAAGTAAGTTTGTCTACACTCTAGTCATTTATATTTGTATAGCACTTTTCACAATACACAGTTTCAAAGCAGCTTTCTAGAAAATCATGCCTTGTCTGAAAGCCACCTGTGAACAAGCTCAAGTGACTGTAGCAAGAAAAGAACTTCTTTGTGTTATTTAGTGGTGAAAAAAAACTTGAGAGGAACCTGACTTATGGTTTTACGATATATGTACATAATCCAATATTATTTAGCATCTTGAGCAAAAACCGATCGGCACACATAATTTTTTTTGCCCTCTTCCCCGTTTCACTTTGCATATATACTTCCCCGGCGTTATTACTGGCTTATAACGTGCGCATGTTGTTCTCAAAGCTGTTTACATTTCGAAGTCAAAAGCAGATAATTAAAAGTGTCGTGTAATCGTGGATTTCTTACATTGTCGGTTTTTTGAATAAGCTGTTTTTTATAGTTATGACTCATAATTTATGAGTGTCTTGCTGTGCATGTCACTCTGTGTCGGCTGGGAGAGGTGGCTGTTAAACTTATTGCTGCTGTTTCTGCATCACAAATTCACCGTGCAAATCGGTGGTGTCGGCGTAAATAAAACGACATGATGTACTGTAGCACCAGGACATGACACCATTGTTTGTCAAATTGTACAAGCTGTACCGCTACAGTATAATCTACTTGGTGTTTGCCATCGATCATCTTGCCTACTGTATGTACTTTAAGTGTGTTGCTCTGTTTTCCTGTGAGCGCTCAGCGCCGCCTATACAGGGAGGAGACTGTTCTGCAGCTCTCAATGTTGTGCTGTTTGATTTTAATTACACTGTGTGTTTATGTATTGTACGATACATATGGTATTGTATAGTGAGCGTTATATTATATGATACAATAAGATACAATATTTTTTACACCCCTAATGTGTACATAAACCAACACAAAAAAATAGCGCAGATGAATTGCACATTGAAGTCCACATTGCGATATGGTAACAAATAAATTGACTTCTACTGTAAAGCCACTTTTTGTAATGTATATTCAATACTATACTTGTCTGCTACTATAATGTCTTTGAATTATCTTCGTTGGGGTGGGGGGGTTCTGAGCAAATATTGATGTGATTATTTTCTATGAATTAATATATCATGTAATTCAATTACTTTTTTTATTTTATTTTTATCAATCGACTGACCTAATTCTTAGTAGTCTTAAAAGATTTTTAATATTGTAGTAGTAGTAGTAGTATATTGATATAGTGATTTGTGGAATTAGTGTTATTGGAGTTATGAAATGTATTTTACTGAAATTATGTGAGAACAGTTTAATGAGCAGATGTAATAGAGTGGCACATGGTAATATTTTGAACGTCCGTTGTCCTACAGATTGAAGACCTGAAGAACGACAATGCACTGCTCAGAGCTCAACTACAACAGCATGGCCTGGAAATCAGTGAAAGTACATCATAGTGACAAAACTAGCAAAAAACATGAACATTAATAAACAGTCTCGACAACAAAGCTCAAAGTGGAGACAAAACCCTAAAAGACTCCCTTGCTAACATCTCATCACAGACTTCTCTGTAGGGAATGAATGCTTGTTTGATACTCAGACACACATTGTTATGACGAGACTCTTTGACAGTAGTGAAAAATAATGTCTGCTGTAAAAGCTCTCTATGTTTTCTGCTTCACTCCCATGAGAACTCAAGAACCCGGACTCATGCAAATATGGAATTACCCCCACACTTATCTTTGTTCTAGTTTGAATATTGGGATTGTGAACCAACTATATGCCTACCCATGCCTAATGTCCATCTTTTGTTTTGTTTTCAGCCATTTAATTTTGTGGATTTTATTTTTGCTACAAAGTGCAAATTTTACTACTGTCCCTGATATGGAAGAAGGTCTTTTTGAAGGGTTTTTCGGTATTGTATTTATTAGCTTTCAAAAGAAATTATGCTGCAGGTATACAAAACCTTTGCATTCTGTGTAAAGTTAAAATGTCAACCTCAACGAAGTTGTCAAGCAGCCTAAAATGATTTTTTGTTTCTTCTGCTCTGCAGTCTTTCCCTATATCGGATTTAAGATTATAAGACTAATCATAGATTTGACATAGTGGCACATCAAGACTATATGCTTTACCGTATGAGTTTGCTTAGAATGCAACTGAAAGTACATAGAATGTTTTCAGTTAATTAAAATGGAGACAACTAAGACATGTTCATTTTCTTAAAACTGCAAATGTATAGCATTACGTACAATTTTCAAATGTTTTCAGAGTACATCATATTTAATGCACTGTGATTTAGTGAAGGAAGAACGAGTAGCTCAGGGTTTTGTGACACAGGAAAATAACAACACATCTGGAATGCCCCCCTAACCTTGTAACCCTGCACTTTTTTTTTGCCCTTTTTGGCTTTACATACTAGATTCTAAACGTACTGTATATATCATGTATTTCAACCAGGTGTTCAAATGTCATTGAATTTTGCAGTCCTAATTCCCGAGCTCAATTATCTACATCAACATAGTTTTAAAAAATAAAATGGAAAATGCGCAATAAAAATGTAAGAATTGGTACTGTTAGTGTTTTTGTTCATTTTTTTTTTTTTTATTGGTAATCTTCCATTTTATTTTGTGTTTTAAAAACAATTCTAATTCATATTTAACCACAACATTGTTTTAAAAAATTAAATAGAAGACAAGCTATAAAAATGAACAAAAATCACTACATTATAAGAATATACAATATAATAGTATAAATGTCTGATAGCAACATGGTAATTAGTGCTGATGAGCAATGCATAAGGAAACCAAACATCAAAAACTAACAGTGATTTATTTGCTTCTCCTTGTTAATTATAGTCCTTACCAATATAACTCTTAAGGTTTTAAGGCCAATTCAGGCCTCTGGTTTCCCTTCATAATTAGATCGTCGTATTGCAAGGCTTGAATTATTTAATGCTGGATTGTAAAAAGTTTACCAATTTCTCTCTGGTAATGAAATATAGATAATGGCTTTTAAACATGTTTCCTGTACATTTGATGCAACTTCAGAAGATAGATGTAAAATTAGCCGATTAAAAAAAGATTTTGACCTCAAATATTCTGTGATCAGACCGTGTGTGGAACCAGTGAGACATCCATTCACATTGTGAGTTTCATTTATTACACAGCAATACAAGGAATGAACAGATAACCTTAAACTCTCTGTTCACTTTCTCTCTTTTTAATGCTAAACTTGAATGACTATTGATTGATATTTATGAATAGTCTAATACACTGCTGCTTTTTAAATCAAATTATAGAAAGAGAAAAAACAGGGAAGAGTATGTTATTCATGTATGTCTAGTTATTCATTTAAAGAACCCTCAGCATGGCATTTTGACCACTGGTTTGATTGCTATAAGCTATACTATACAGTTGCTTTGTTTATACTTAACCTGTTAACCTGTGCATGCCCGCCCTGAACTGATGTCACTTTGCTTAAATTAGTTCACATTTACTATATAGTCTAGTCAAAAAGAGTTGATAATGTTGACAAATTGTACAGATGTCTAATTTGTCAACATTATGAACCATTTTGAACAGCACACTATATAGTATATGTGATCTCACTTAAGCAAAGTAAAGTCAAACCCATGGGTGGGGTCAAGACTGTTGGTGTTTATGTATGTACTTATATACAAGATAAAAACAGAGATGCAATATGTAGATTATTTCTTCGAAAGAACAAAGTTCTAAAATACATTTTAAATAACTCCCATGCGGTTAAATATTTTCTGAACACCCATAGTTTCCATGCTACCGCTGCACTGTATTTACGCAAAAAGACTAGTTGGATGTAGTGTGTAGTCTAGGAAAAAAGCATAATATCAAGTAGTACAGTAGGGAACTTCAGTAGAAAGTTATACAGTATATGAGCTGATGATGTGGGTGGGTCATAATTACATCAACACAGTTGAAATAAAAAGCAACACAGGCAGGAAATATCTTTGTAGGTGTGGTGTATATTGTGCTGGATGGAGGGGACTCGGTAAGAACAATCTTGCGTAATTTTACAGTAGCAGATTTTAAAAGATAAAACTGATTAGGAAGCTGTGAAAGATGCATTGTAAATAATTAGATCACAGATATTGGCATCCGTAGTAAGGGTTTTACATGTATTTGCTGCATGTTTTTAGAATAGGTGTATCTATATTTACCACACATTTAATACAATATTATACTTGTATACAATACATATTATAGTTAATATTTCTAGTACCAGTAGCTACAGACCTTGCTTATTTTGCTTTTAGAGACAGTTTCCTGACATTACTGGAGCACCGCAAGCTCACAATAAGCTGCAATGACAACTTCACAAAAGCATCAGATTTTCTGTGCGGAGCCAATGGGAGACAAATCTGTATATACACTTCCTGGAATTGGCCCTGTGCTGGGTGGACGACTTGAAAATATTGGAATAAGGAGAGCGAGGGACCTCCTGGGGCGTTTCCTGGTCTTTGAGATGGATGAGTGGAAGTTTAAGAGCTGGCTTAGAGACTCGTGTGGAGCAAATGCCAAACAGCAGAGAGACTGTTACTACTGTCTAAAAGAATGGACAGATAATAATTTGTAATGGGAATACTGGTGCACTTCTTGCATCTACTTTGTTCATTTGGAATATTTATATTGAGCCTTCTGCAATTCTATTTGACATCTTAAGTTGTGAATAGGGGGTCTTTTAGATGTGTGTGTCTTTATATTGCATCTTGCTTTGGTTAGGAAACAAATGTGTTTACTTCATGTTTTATGTCTAATTTATATGTGCAGGCTAAATGGTTATAACTTACTACTCATTGAATATTCATGCCATAAACATGATTTAAGTTATGTTATCATTTGCATCCCATAAAATCCCAGATTGATGAAGCAGGTATTTTCTGTTGAAGTTTCATATCTCTTATCATCAGTTTCATATCATGTTTCTTTATTTGTCTTTTGGCATCTGTTACATAACACATGGGGCACCTGCCCATCGTCAAAGGGACAGTCCACTTAAAAACTGAAAATTCTGTCATCATTTACTCATCCTTATGTTTTTCCAAACCCAGATGATGTTCCCTCTTCAGTGGAACACAAAATTAGATGTTAGGAAGAATTTTAGCCTCAGTCACCATTCACTTCTATTGGAAAACAGCAGGTTTGGAATGAGAGTGTGTAAACGATTACAGAATTTTAGGTTTTAGTGGACCTATCCCTTTAATTAAGTAACAACTTGATGTTTTATTTCTAAAGAAAGATAAATGTGCCCAGTTACAGGTCCAGTTTTACAGGTTATGTTAAAGATTTAGATACCATGCCAGGATTTGTTAATTTTTGGTGAATGACATGTGAAATGTGAAACAAAATTGGATTATTATTAAATTAATCCAATTTTTTCCATTTGTCCCTTGTAATGTAATACAGTGTGCATTTGTCTTTGTATCTGTCTGTCTGAGTTGGGAGTAGTTTCATTTCTTGAGACAGAAAAACCTGAGTGCCATGTGTCGTTTCTATAAAGCACAGTTCATAAAGTTCTTTATTCAATACATCAAAATCCCCATGACTCCCAACAACGTCAACCACAATGTTGACATAGTGGTTGTCAGCAATTCAAGGCATGATATAAAAGACATTCTGCAATCTTTGTGTTGATGAATTCAAGTCAGTATAAAAGAGATGACCTCACACAATAAAAGGTGAGGTCAAAGTATTTCTAGCAAGTCAGTCCACTTTCGGCCATCTTTGGAATGCTCTCAGGAGGCTATTTCCAGTCATATCAGTGCAGCTCCTATCTACTTGAATGGAGAAAGACCAACATCTCAAAAACGGTTGGTCAAGATGACGATCTAAGATCATGTTTTAAATCAACAATAAAATCGGACGCTAATTACGCTAAAAAAAAAATAAATAAAAAAAAAACGCAATTGTCCAGGCTTGTATAGCTAATGCGCATGCGCGTTCCAGAGTTGATTGACAGGTGAAAGGGGATTGGCTCTTTTAACTGTAAGGCGGGACTTCCTTTCTACATCCGTTGACTGTTGGGCACTCAAGAGCTCCTGAGATACTGTATATCCAGTTTCAGACCAGCAGCGCCAGAACCGCAGCCACAGAACGGAAGTGAGGGGCGGAGCATACGTTCTTAAAGGAGTCGTGCCACCTACGGTTTTGGAGCGTAATTTTCTTTTATTACATGCGAAATGTCATACTTTTAAATAAGGCAACTTTTCAGTTCGTACATGAAAACAGAATTTAAGACTTTTAGGATTTCATTTCAGGCCTCCTCCTCTAAACAATGCAAGTGAATCTCCGCCATTTTTTTGACGGTCCAAAATGCATATTTAGGGTGGATCAAAATAATCCACATGACTCCAGTCGACAAATAAAGTTCTTCTGAATGCAAACGATTGATTCTTTTTAGAAACAAAACAATACTTACATACTTTTTAACAACAAATGTTCATTTCCGTACATCTCTGTGACATACGCTCATGAGAGGCATGACATAAGCTCGTTGGTAAATCACGCGTCACGTGGAGGAGGAGGCAGGAAGCACGTCATTGTTTAGAAGAAATTTATTTGTCGACTGGAGTCGTGTGGATTATTTTGATGCACCCTAAATATGGATTTTGGACCATCAAAAAATGGAGGAGATTCACTTGCATTGTTTAGAGGAGGAGGCCTGAAATGAAATCCTAAAAGTCTTAAATTCTGTTTTGATGAAGAAAGAAACTCAGATACATCTTGGATGGCCTGAGGGTGAGTAAATTATCAGCAAATTTTCATTTTTGGGTGAACTATTCCTTTAATTTAGAATAGGTCGGAAGGGGGTGCAAATGTAATGTTGGACTTGAGGCAATGTCCAGTATCTACCTTTCAGAGAAAACCCCAAAGTTCTCCAGAAGAGTTCGCACTGGAAGACAAAAATATAGAGAAATCTTGAAATATCAACTGCTGCAACATCATAAAGTCAATTACTTGAACTGTAATTACTTACAGATGTAAAATCAAAGGGTTCTCCCAAAACAAGATGTAGAGCATACTGAAAAAATTATCAGTAAATGTCATAAATAAAAAATTGCTTCCTTGTTCCTTCTTTAACTACTACTTAAGAAGCACACCAATCATTGGTTTATTTATATCAAAACATAATTTTTTTTCACCATCAACACGAAGACTCCACAGTCCACACCACCAATTTGTTGGGGGACATCCTAAAAAAAGGAAAACCATGAGGTTAAGTGTAAGGGTTTGACACTTGTCCCAACTTAAGCAGACTTCTTTATAACCAACCTTGTTTTTCAGTAGCATCCTTGTGCCAGGAGCAATTTTGGCTGTCATCTTACTGCAACAAAAATACACAAATAATAAAAACAGATTTCTTAATATGCAAAGTTACATTGTGCGGCACAAACAGTTTGAAGCTCTGAATCCATGCAAAATCACAGCAGTCACCAGTGTTTGGGTCTTTCTTGTAACAACTGTCACAGCATGCAAAATCAGAACATCATGCAAGTAACCATTAAGCAAGCTTCTTAAACTCTTGAACGGCACACTCTGAATAGCAAAGCTTGTACGCAATATTACGCCATATTTATATTTTTACACTGGTAAAATATTATGCTATAATATATTGTGACTACATATATTAAACAAATAACTCAAGATATTCATACCTCCATGGACAACTGCCTTGCTGAAGTGGCTTTGAAGATGACTTTTTCATTTGACCAGTTTGGCTGGCTTAAACACGCTGGCCGAGCAAAAAGGGCAGTGGTAATTGCTGCAACACTTGTTGCACTGTTGCAGCTGAGGTAATGCCTCACCTCTCTGAATCGTTGTATGTCTCTACAAGAGAGAAATAAAAAATATATACGATAAGTGGCCCATCTCTGCTAAATATTATCTGGTGAGGTTTCAAGTGTGATGTTGACATTAGCCATTTTGTACTTTAGCGAATGATCACACTGGTTTGATCATTCCAGAGTGGTCCCTGGGGTGTATGACCACACAGGTGTGATTAGAACGTTCGTGTCTAACGTCATCAACTGGCAAATTTTAAAATTCAAATCTGTTTTCCCGCTGGTTAGCTGCAGAGAGGGACTGGCTAAGTGCTTGCCATTTACATGCGTAAAACAGCTGCTTGAACAATCTTTTCAACCACAGGATGTTTACTTTATGTTACAGGCATTCAAACTAACACAGAACACAATTTTACTGTTCAATCCACACACTGTGTATAACAGCGAAAAGCTACCAGAGAAACTCAACATATCAGCTGTCATACTGCTTAGCTGCTACATAGAAATTGACTGGCTAGGCACTTGTCATTAAGATGTCTAAAACAGCTGCTAGAACTGTCTTTTTAAACCATATAATATGTGTATTTTATGTCACGAGCATTCAAACAAACACAGAAGAATACAAGTTTACTGACCATATCCACATACTGTGTATAATAGCCTAGGGGAAAAACTAACCAAGAAACTCACCAAATCTGCTGTTGTGTTGCCATGGAGAGAGACTGCCTAAGTGCTTGTCATTTATGTCTAAAATAGCTGCTCAAACAGTCTTTTCAAACACATGATAAAATAAATGTATGTAACAGGCATTCAAATAAACAGTTATTAGAATACAATTTTACAGCGCATACCTACACATTGGTATTTGGCAGCAGCAAAAATAATTGAGAAAATCAATCACCTTTCAAATGTAATGTTTTATTCACATGAAACAAATATTATGTTGACAGGCTCTGGACTCTGAAGTCTGCATAGCAATGTAAACAAACATGGCCATGGTCACAGCCTATCAATAATTACATTAATCTTGATAATATTATGATCATTATAAAAGTTATACAAACACATATGTTTGACATATGTGAGAGTCTAATAACACATTTTTAATGTGGTAAATAAGATGAGGTTTTGTATAAAAACTAAGAATCTGAAATAAAGGATTGACATCAGTAATGCTTCATAGTTGTCCTTTTCTTTTTTTGTAATGCTTCGTAGTCTTCCCTTTCCCCTGATGACAAGTGTCACAGCATGTCACTTTTACCTCAGACTCGCATTAGTGCTCGTCACAGATTTTATACACACACAAATTCTTTAGCTAATTGCATTTATTTACAGTTTTAATTACACAAGTGCCATAGAAAAGCTGTCTGCTTTTAAAAGAAAACAATTAACAGATGAGGAGATCAGATAATTATTTTTTTTAATTCTGAAGACGTCTCAGCCACTCCTTCATTGCCTGCACACACAACACCAAAGGAGGTGGGGATGAGGTAAGCTTTTCCTGCTGGAGGGCTACAGCAATTTTACCCCTCCTGGACATCAGGGGGTTTTTTTAACCCTCAAAGTCAGACCCCACCAGCATCTCCCACAGAGGTCTAGTGTTTGAAAATGTTTATAACAGAGGAGCTTGCTGAGGAGATTAGGAAACAGTTACGCCACAGAACAGCTGGAGAAAACACCACCTGGAGTGAAAGGAAAGCTGGCAAAGTGGGTTCTGACTAATGTAAATGAGATTGAGATTAATGTAATTGAGCTTATATTGTAGTTTTATGTGATGTACTCACTGGTTACACTGGATCCACCACTGACACCCACCACTACGAGGGACTTTGGATCTCTGGGTCCGCCGTCATGTTCTTACTGGCCCCTTACTATTGATAGGGCACTCCACTGATTCCCTGCAATTCAGGATCAACCTGATGAGCATCGCCAAGTCATTTTCCCGGGGGGCTTCAGCCCCAAATGTTTTGACTGGAGCCCCGAATGTAATTTTAAATGTAGGCTATGCAATAATATTGCTACATTAGCTTCCGCTAAGCCCCGAACCTCCTCAAGTCCTAGAAACGCCCCTGCTGATGAGAGGGCTGCTTGAGGAGCACAGTTCACCACGGTACTGGTGCAGTGGGGGCCGTCCTGCCTCAGGCAATACCCTTCGTCTGACAGCCAGGCATTTCCCCACTGAAGTTCCTCAAACCACTTCCCAGGGCAGCAGGACTAGGCAGCACTGTAAGGTCTGTCTCTCCAGCACATGGAAGACAAAGGAGAGGTGCCTTACAAAATACATATGTGTGCCATGCAACACTCCCTTGTGTGTGTGAATCAGCGATGAAGTGGAAGGGTAGGCTGGCATTTCTTCAGTTTATACCTGCAAAAAGAAACAGATTTCACATTATTTTTGTGTGTGTGACATGCACACTGAGTATTTGCAAGACATGATTATTTATATCGGATCCACCACAGACATTCACCATTATGAGGGGCTTGGAATCTCTATGTCTGTATTAATGAACTTACCGCCGACTTGTGTGAGGAAGGATACTGGTACACCAGTCCCACATTCTCCCAGCAATGTTACGGGGCCTGTGATAGTGTGGGGGCAAATAGGATGAGAATGACCATGATCACCTGCAAAATGACCAAAGATAAGTAGTAAGGTACTCACCAAGTACATGACAGCTGTGCAGCACTCCCTTTTGTGTTAGCCCATGTTTTTGTGGAGTACCACATCCTGAAACCTTACTGAGACTGCAAAAGATAAGGCAATGTTATTATTTATTCATATTATTTACTTACCATCATAATATGTTTTTTGTTATTGATAAATTTAATTTAGAATGTCATATTTAATTTATTGAAAGAATTTATGAAAATTCTTTACCATTATTTTAATAACACTGAATTGACATATGTCACTAACAAAGGAACGCTTTATGATATTTTACATCACAGGATTTTTCCCTTCATGGTGAAACATATAAGCAGCTAATTGTGAATTAAGACAATGTCTGGCTTCATTGCTGTAATATTATGTTCAATACTATTATCAATACCAATGCAATCCTACCGTAACTTTAGCTGAAAAATATATCCTATTAAAAAATCCTAAAATAACTTTTCATCAAAGTTAGCATGACTGAACACAGCAAAATAAACAGTAATAAACGCTGCAATGTGATGAGCAGAGCATTGCCTGATAGATTAGAAAGGCAGTGAAAGGGGATGATGGCATTGTACAGGATGACTAAACTAATGTCATAACGAATTACAAGACAGTATACGTAGGACAACCATCTTTAAGTCTATTATAGTCTATGCATGTTTTTAAGTTTTTAAGTGAAATGAAGCTTAACATTTACTCACCAATGTTTAGCCCTCCCGTCTGCGTCGGCTGTAAAACCCCACGAACCAGCACAAAGGATTCATCCAAAAAAAAAAAAAAAAAAACTGATTCATCAGTTCGTTTACGTCATCACGCAATGACGTCACTAATACGTAATGCTATTATCACGGCGGATGAAAATACACGGTCAAAACACATTCAAATAAAGCCATATAGCTGGTTTACATTTTATTCAGTTAAATAATAATAATAATCTTGGGTAAGTTTCCTACATTAAAGTTTTTCAACTAAAGCACCCCAAAAGGGCAATGATGTGCAAATGCGGATGTTTTAGCTACATGTCTAAAGTATATTAAAAAAGTCTTCTTAACCAACTCAACTTTTCACAGAAACCACGAGAAACCATAAAGAAACTTACATTTCCCCCCTCATTCAACTCATCGGTTCACACATGCCGTTATCAGCAGCTCATCGGCTCTCAGCGGACATGTCCGAGACTCCGAGTCTGAACTGTTTTCTCAGTTCAGTGTGTACTGTGTACTGGATCGCGAGCTGTCAGAGACTCGCGACTGTCAATGTAATGTTGATGTGAATTTTTGCGACCAGATAATCATCAATAACACTATGAAAATTATGACACAACATATTTTCAGAATGTTTTATGTGTTATTATCCTTATATGCTGCTCTGCACATAAGAAGCCTTCATTTCGTCCCCACACACGCCAACCCTCGGTACACGCATGCGCAGTTTCAGGCAGCAGCTCAAGATACTGTTCTCAGTTCAGTGTACTGTGTGAGTAATTGGAGCGCTGATAATAAGAAGAGTTGGCAAAAAATATATACATAATCATAGAATTATATACTCCGGCATATTGGCTCATTTCGAGTGGGAGTTACTGTCAGGAACGTCCGAAAGTGAGTTCTGATTGAGTAACTTTTGGATCAGTGTTGACTCGAGCCGCGAACTCTAAAAAGAACAATTCGTTCACGAACCGGATATAACTGATCTCAACAGGTAAAAAACTCACTAAGGGAGGAGACAGCCAGAGAAATGGAACGTACATGCGAAACAGATAAACTTGTAAGTTGTACATAAAGTGCTCTCTTTATTTTCTAAATGTTATTTGGATTAAAAATATATTAATTAAAAAAGGCGTTTCAACGTTGGCAATCATTGTCAAAATAGGTCTGCCAAAAAAAAAAATAATAAAATGGAACTAAGTCTTTGTGTTTATAATCATTGACATTGTTGACAATTTGAACACTTTTTATTGTCTGCCATTGAATGGATGTATTCATAGAATGTCAGAACACTTTAAGAGTGACTTTTATGGGCAAACTAAGTACTTTGAGAGCTTTATAGGCTATGTCCAAGAGATACATAACACACCAGGAAGTACAGTACAAGGTTTTGATAGTTTGATTTTCGTTAGCAATTCGTTACTAAATTAATTAATAAAGTAAATTATTATTACATTACTAGAAGTGTAGAACGTGTAAAATGTAGAAGGTATTTTCTGTTGAGAAAATTCACCATTCTTATTATAACAGTTGGTAAGATGGGAATGAGAATGTTGAGTTTCATTGACAAAGAGAAACTTAAGTTTCATTTCTAATACATAATCCATAAAATCCCTTCTTCAATACATCTAAGAACCAAGACCATTTTGACAATGAGTTTGGCAAGCACATTTGGGTAAATGTAAAACAGTAGGCAGAAGTAGATGCGTCACATGACGTCACACTGATTTTGATAACTGAATTTATAGCACATTAAAACACTTCAAGAGTGACTTTTCTGCATACTCGGCACTGGGAAAACTTTAATTATTGAGACTGATAGTAATTTGGCTCAAAAATATTTTAAGGGAGGCAGATTTAAGTTTACAGTCTACAGTATGTTACGGAGTTCGATAACACACCAGGAAGAGTGGAGTGTTGGCTGACGTGGCCTACATTGTTTATGTAGGCCTAACAATTTTCAGACAATCCCAAAGTCTCAAAATATTATTATTGGGGCAGACATTTTTGAAAATGAAAATTTGACATTTTCCATATTAAAAATCTAACCTTTAATTGAAGTAAAACAATTGAAAAAGGGGAAATATATAATTATTTACAAAACACAACAATTGTTTACAGATTGTTTCACTTTTAATTGACTACATCACAATTCCAGTGGGTCAGAAGTTTACATACACTAAGTTAACTGTGCCTTTAAGCAGCTTGGAAAATTCCGAAAAATTATGTCAAGCCTTTAGGCAATTAGGTTCTGATAGACTAATTGGCTAAGTGGAGTCAATTGGAGGTGGACCTGTGGATGTATTTTAAGGCCTACCTTCAAACTCAGTGCCTCTTTGCTTGACATCATGGGAAAATCAAAAGAAATCAGCCAAGACCTCAGAAACAAAAATTGTCTGGTTCATCCTTGGGAGCAATTTTCAAACACCTGAAGGTACCACTTTCATCAGTACAAACAATAGTATGCAAGTATAAACACCATGGGACCACGCAGCCATCATACCGCTCAGAAAGGAGACTCATTCTGTCTCCTAGAGATGAATGTAGCTTGGTGTGAAAAGTGCAAATCAATCCCAGAACAACAGGCATGTATGTCCCCCTCAATGTCTGGTTACGGCCATGATCATAGTTAGCTTACCTTGCAGAAATACAGGGATGTATGTGCCCAACATATGTATTCCTTGGGATATCTCTTCTGTTCATTAAAATTATTAAATTCTGCATGTTTGATATTGCTGAAGGTCTTTTAATTCTGGTAACCCATAAGTAATGAGTGAAGTGTTACCACATAATTACGAAGGAATTACTAATGATCTGGACCATTATTGTAAAGTGAGGGACATGGTAACGCATTATTAATTAATGAGATCTAACTGTTTCCTTCCTTGAGAGTTAAAGGTTATCTGGACCATTATTCTAAAGTGAAAACACATTATAAACCATTAATTGTAATTGAAGTGTTACTTGTCAGTTAGTAATGAATACTCAAGTGTTTGTTCCTACATTTTATTCATTTTATCAAACAGATCAAACAAACATTCACAGACATTCAAAACATTTTTTTCTGGCAGTGAATTATGAATCACTTAAATAATTGAACATAATTGCATAGGCTACAAACCTTTAGCAGGATAATGCTTTTAATTTCTGGTGCTCACGGTTACTACATGTTTTAAAAGTCTTATATCTTAACATAAAGTAAAAAAAATAATAATATTATGTGTCTAAAGGACAAGTGTGTTGATCTCCACAAGACTTCAACTGGAAACGGAGAGAAAACCGGTTCCACGTGAATTCCGCCCTATAGACAGCCCACTCTGTAAATGCGTACAGTTTTTATCAAATTAATTTGACATGTTTCCTCCTTTGCCTGTGTTCGGTATGAACAGAGCAGAGAGTATGTTAATGTTTACCGCGTGCATGCGGATCGACGGGAGGGCGGTGCAAAATCGCACTTGCTCTTCTTTCAGTTTCAGCATGAGCATTGAATATGGCGAACCCTGCTTGAGGGACGTGACACTCATTCTTTTCTTCTTTTTTTTCCTCCATTGGATCCATTAAGTTACTCAGAAAAAAAGCACTTTACATAAAATGAAATACTTATTGTAAGATTAACCTACAGTATCTATGAATAAAAAATCATTTAAAAAATGTTTTGTAAAAAAAATAAAATAAATGTTGTGTATATTCAAGTGTGTGTTCATTAATTAATAATGCGTTACCATGACCCTCGCTTTAAAATAATTAATAATTCCTTCGTGTTTATGTGGTAACACGTGACTCATTACTTATGGGTTACCAGAGTTATTTAAAAAAGACCTCCAGCAATATCAAACCTGCCGAAGTTAATAATTTGTAATGAACAGAAGAGATATCCCAAGGAATACACATGTTGGGCACATACATCTGTAAGCTGACTATGATACTCTACCAGACACTGTAGCCATGATTTAGAGAGCTGTTACATTCATAAATTAATTCCCACAAAGAATACACCTGAGGCGCATGTTTCTCTGAAGGCTCATTTCATGTTCATATTCACAATAAAAACATAATCATTCACATTTTAGACACTGTTTATGTTTTGATGAATAATTAATGAGTAGTTATTTTAAATTAGCCATAGTTAGTAGATAGTTCTCAATGAGAAAAATCAAATTCAGTAATTAGTGATTACCTAACAGTGAACTACCTCAGTCATCAGTTCGCTATTACTTACTGATTGGTTAATCATGTTTCCATATTAGTAAATAGTACTAAAGTGTTAATGTAGTACTACTCATTAATCCTGTATTAATTCCTGCATAATTACCTATTAATGACGGACCATTAATCTAAAGTGTTACCGACCAAAGAACACCATCCCAACCATGAAGCATGGGGGTGGCAGCATCATGTTGTTGGAGTGCTTTGCTGCAGGAGGGACTGGTGCACTTCACAAAATAGATGGCATCATAAGGAAAGAAAATTATGTGGATAATTTGAAGCAACATCTCAAGACATCAGCCAGGAAGTTAAAGCTCGGTTGCAAATGGGTCTTCCAAGTGGACAATGACTCCAAGCATACCTCCAAATTTGTGGCAATATGGCTTAAGGACAACAAATTCAAGGTATTGGAGTGGCCATTACAAACCCCTGACCTCAATCGATAGAACATTTTTAGGTAGAACAGAAAAAGCGTGTGCAAGCAAGGAGGCCTACAGGAATGGGCCAAAGTTCCAGCAACTTATTGTGAGAAGCTTGTGGAAGGCTACCCAAAATGTTTGACCCAAGTTAAACAATTTATAGGCAATGCTACCAAATACAAACAAAGTGTATGTACATTTCTGACCCACTTGGAATGTGATGAAAGAAATAAAAGCTGAAATAAATCATTCTCTAAACTATTATTCTGACATTTCACATTCTTAAAATAAAGTAGTGATCCTAACTGACCTAAGGCAGGCAATGTTTTCTATGATTAAATGTCAGGACTTGTGAAAAACTGAATTTAAATGTATTTGGCTATGGTGTATGTAAACTTCTGACTTCAGCTGTGTATATATATTCTATTTGCTCTATCTGTTCTTAGCATATAACTTCTTTTATTATTGCTATTAATTTGCTTCATCTAACTTCTTGCCTTCTTTTCTAAACCCTCTTTGCAGAAACCAAAGAGAGGCAGGAAAAAGAGAGCGGCCATCAAAGGCGGAAAGTTCAAAGAGTGCCAGACCACAAAAACAATGATGTCATCAATAATGAAAGGTGCCATAAAAAATGTTAACATGGTTATAGGCAGTTCATTCACATTTTAATTAACAGGTTACTTTTAAGGATTTCAAAGTTTATAAATGTCAGGAAAAATAGCCAGCAAGTTCTCGACATTAGCTGGCAAATGTTAGAAAATGGAATTCTATCTTACTGATACCAGATGGAGAGAAAAAAAACAAGAGTCATTAGACATCAAATCTATTGACACAGATTGCACAACACTTCTGAACAACAGAAATTATGAAAATCATTGGTAGCAGAACATGTTGCACTCTTCTGATCCTTAGATGTTTGTACAAAAGCGTGTGTCTCTGCTTTGAAAATAGCTCATGTATTATTCAGAAATATGAATTTGTATACAAAATCCTTATTCTGAATCTTTAAAGTATCTTTATACTGTGTGAGAATGTTGGTTCCATTAAAAGTTAGGTTGAAGATCTAACTAAGCCACATTCCAACAAAATTATTTACTTCAACCAATCCTTATGTCATGAACATTTCCAGTTTTACAGGTATAAAAATCCTATATATCAAAATGTGATGATGTAAGACAAATTTTTATTTTCTAATTTTATCTATGTGCATTAAGAGTGCCAGCAGAGAGCCAAAATTCTCTCAATTATGTCCATTTATTTTTATTACAGTAGCCTATAGCATTAAAACTAATTAATTAAATTAAAAATCATCACCTTAAACATCCAAAACAGCATTTCTCCAGCTTTAAGACATACCAACAATATAATAATTACTGTCACTTTTACTTTATTAAAATAAGCTGTCATTTATCCCAACATAAGAGTCACTTTTCGTGCAAGTCCGCCACCATTTTAAATAGATCGATATAAACATTGAAACAACTTTTTTTTCCACAGATAACCACTAGATGGTGCCATAAACATGTGAAAGTTACATACCATAGGTTGTTTGGCTTGTCAGCTTGAACAGAGAGTGAAACAGGAGCCGTCAAACATTGTGTATCATATTTGATACACACGGCTTTATAGGGTTAAGCTTTTCAAATCCGGATATTTTCAATGGGGACAAAATATTTGGAACATCTCGGCTCTACAGCATCTTCAAAATTTAATTGAATAAAAGTTTTCCATGCTCTGAGAAAGCAGTGGCTGGTAAACACACTCTAAATGCATTTCACCATGCCCACACGGGGGTCTACATGCGGACGTTTGACCACATGTCAGCTTTAATAATTTCTACAGCATTCAAACACTGTAATGCAAAGGAAATATGCTTTATATGTTTTTAGTAAATTTATATATTTGTAGTAAATGTATATTTTAATCACTATTTTGTGTAATTATTCCATAGGCAAGTATTTTTGTCAGTTTATTGTCAAGAATTTCTGCACATAAATGGTTGACTGGGGCTAGTTGTCTCAATTTTAACTCCAAGTAATTTTCTTGTTGACACATAGGCTAACTAAATAGCTACAAAAAGCTATTTAACACATGTGTTATTGCCCAGAAAAAAAAGAAACCATTAATTGAACACATTGATTTAATGAGAGAAAACACAATCAACAAATCTGGACAACATAGTCTTGGAGGCTATGTCATACCCTCCCAGGATCTTGTGACAAGAAGACTGGTCTCATGTAGGAGAAGCGTGGTGCTACCTTTATACCAGTGGTGATGGGTATCAACTGGTCTGCCCTAAACTGGACACATGAAATGTAACTTACCGAGGGATTTTAATGGAGCTTCACCAGCAAAGGAAATGGCCAAGCTAAATTAGTAATATGGTGTTGGACACATACCTTATTACTAATTTCTCACCAAGGGGTTGAGGAATACTTGTATAACATGTAGATCTATGGATGTAAAAAGGGTGAAACATTTCTGAAGGTGTTAAAACTATAATAGCCATTGTAGCCAAAAATTCAGTGGAACCACTCTTTTAAATTGCAAACCAATAAAACTATAACAAAAATGTAGTGTTTTTATTTGTATTTTTTTATTTGTATTTTTTCAAGCATTTGTCTTTGGAATAAATTCTTTCTGAACTTCAACAGACGTGCCAGTTGTGCTGCAAAATCAAGAGCGGAAGCGTGGAAAAAAGATGGCCACAGAGTAAGTAAAACGTTGGAACCTACATTTGGAGTAAAAATGCGTAATATCAGGAATGGAGAAGGACTGTACTTGGATACTTAGGACCATACTGCCTTCTGTTAATGTGTCAGAGCCCATTTTACACTGGAATTGTGGTGGGTGAAGATAGAATCTCCAGTCAAAGATCAGATAAATGAAAAAAATACACCAAGTGAGCTACATCATAGAAGATCCCCTGGTTTGTCTTATGACTCTATACACTACAGACTGGAATAGACAAGATCAATTACACCATTTTGGCATCTGTCGGTCTGTTACATGATAGATGAGGAATTTAATGCGGGAAGGACTACATGATTGCTTTCTGTTGAAGCAAAGCTTAACGGAATTGATGTCAGTATGTTACCTGAGAAGAATATTCAAAAGATTGCAAGGACAAGACAAGAAACCTGCAGACATTTTGATTCCCACTATGACACGTTAATGTTATTAAATGTGTTGTAGTGTGTGTATGGCATCTGACTGCATACTGGAATGTCATGTCTTGAGAAACCGTACATCAGTCATGCATTATATTGGACTGTAATGCAATAGAAACTGCTAATACATGTAGATTGAATGGAAATCAGAGAAGATGATTTCAGAGAAGACTTGACACTTTTCTACTGATGAAATTGGAGTTTCATGTTTTTGAAAAAGATAAGGATCTCCTTATGGGATGCAATTACAGGAGATGGAACACAAAAAGAACCTGCTAAGATATGAGTTTAAAGCAACGTAAAGGTGTAACGGTAGCCAGCTGGTAGGTAGCCATGCAGTGTGTAAACCTCACTCCCCTGGCATCAAGAAGCACACTAGCGACAGATGCTAGGGGCTGTAGCCTTTAACCTCCTCGTTAGTGCGCATGCCTCCCATGCCAGAGACGCCATTTCGAATCCCACTCAGAGCGGGTCGAGTAGGACCAGTTACAATGGTGCTGTTACCCGGATGGGAGTGAGGTTTAGGGGGGTGAGTGTAACGAAAGCCAGCTGGTAGGTAGCTATGCAGTGTGTAAACCTCACTCCCCTGGCCTCAGGAGGCGCACTAGCGACTGATACCAGGGGCTGTAGCCTTTAGCCTCCTCGTTAGCGCACCCACCGCCCATGCAGGAGACGCCGGTTCAAATCCCACTCAGAGCGGGTCGAGTAGGACTGGTTACAGTGGTGCCGTGACCTGGATGGGAGTGAGATTTAGGGGGGTGAGTGTAACGATAGCCAGCTGGTAGGTAGCTATGCAGTGTGTAAACCTCACTCCCCTGGCCTCATGAGGCGCACTAACGACTGATGCTAGGGGCTGTAGCCTTTAGCCTCCTCGTTAGCGCACCCGTCGCCCCTGGCTGGAGATGCCGGTTCGAATCCCACTCAGAGCGGGTAGAGTAGGACCGGTTACACTGGTGCTGTGACCTGGATGGGAGTGAGGTTTAGGGGGGTGAGTGTAACGGTAGCCAGCTGTTAGATAGCTGTGCAGTGTGTAAACCTCACTCCCCTGGCCTCAAGAGGCGCACTAGCGACTGATGCAAGGGGCTGTAGCCTTTAGCCTCATCGTTAGCGCGCCCGCCTCCCATGCCGGAGACGCCAATTCAAATCCCACTCAGAGCGGGTCGAGTAGGACTAGTTACAAAGGCATCAAGATTTTTTGGAGGGAGGAAGTTTCTTTGCTACATGAACATACCATCAATTGTTGTTGACAAAAGTGTGACAAAATCACACTTTCTGCATTCAAATTATTGCTCGCATGAGCTATTAAATGTAACCTGAGTAAATCCTTATATTTATGCCTATGACTAAAAGGTCTCAGCTCACTGCCTTTTCTTCAAAACGATGTTTTTAATCTGTACACTGAGCAGCAGCGCTCTGGTAGATGGTTACATGCATCTAAATTTCGGTTCTTGACCTCTTGGGAAGAGAAGGACTCCTATGGACAAAGTGCTTTAATTTTGCACTCCAAACAGCATCTCGGTTTCTTTTAACCTTCTAAAACGTGTATATTGGACATTGTGACAGCATGGACTCGGTAAGTTCTGAACAATTTCTTATCTTGTTCTCAAGAAACCACACTGAAGAAGACTTTTCAAGCAGCAAACCTGCACAACAATCGTCACCTTCAGCACTCCTTACGTTGAACAAAAAAGACCAAATAAAGACACCTGTTACGAGGTATGGAAAGGGCGCGATTGCAATTGCAAGCTTTTTTTATTTTGAATGAATGTGAATTACTACAGAGATCTTCAGTAACCAACAATAATTTTGCAGCACCATCAAAGCAAGGAAGACCTCCCAGCATACAGTTGCTGTTGAAAACTCCTCTGCCAAAAGTCTGAAAGTAAGTTCTGGCCTTTCACTGAAGGATACAGGTCATTCTGTTTTTATTTAACTTTACTGAACAAATCTTAGTCAGATGGTGGGTACAAAGGCAAACAACAAAGACACTGGTAATGCTATAATGAACCATCCTTAAAGTGATAGTTCTGACATTATTTACTCACCCTCAACATCTTTTTTGTTCCACTGAAGAAAGAAAGTCATAAAAATTTGGAACAACATAACATGAGTGAATGATGACAGAATTTTAATCTCTGGGGACTCTGTCCCATTTTTATCATGAAAATGCTCTTCTCAGCACTTCCATTATTTCAACGTTCAGGTATGCAATGAGCAACATCAGCATAGTGATTCAGAAGATCAGTGTTTTCCTGAGACCAGCTTGAACACTGGAGCTTCATCTGTGGCAGATGACAGAACGCAAAGGAACATAAGAGGTCAGTTTTTATTCTTATGCACTTGTGCTCTCTCGGAATCCAGAATACGAGAAACTGGTCTCGTATAGGAGAAGTGTGTTGCTGCCTCTGTGGCAGTGGTGATGTGCATCAACTTCAGGTGCACCTTATCACATGCTGCCGGCTGTACTCTGTAGACATGCATCTCCTCAGAGCCAACTGCATATGTTGTGAGTCTGGTTCTGGGATGGAGATAGGAGGAGATACTTCTCATCACCACTAACTGCATGAGCAGAGCTCTTAATAAACTGCTGGCTCCAGGAAGAAGTGGTGAAGGAAGGAGGAAATTCCACATCAAAATTCAGTGTCACAGAGATCCACACTATCACAGCAACAGCATAGCAGTTGTTAAAAAACAAACAATTGGTTATTCCTCTGAAGCCTGACTTAAATTGAAGACATGTATGAACATACCTCAGTCTGCGATCCTAATAGTGTTTCAACCGCTCTCTGAGGAAGAATGATTAAGAAGGCGTTGGACAAATCCATTTACTCACCTGGGGGTTGATGAGTGCTTATCAAACGTTGATAATATGGATATGAAGAGGATAAATACTTCATGGAGGCACTCTGCTCAAACTACTGTTGAAGACTGGTATTGGCCAACTAATTAAATGCTGTGGAGTCAAGCTTTAAACTACAATCCAATTAAAACTACAACAATAAATGAATTGTGTGCATGTTTAGGATGAAAAAAAAAGCACTGGTCTCTAGAATGAATTTTCTCTGGACTTCAACAGGCGTGCCGGTTACACTGCAAAAACGGAAAAGGCGTGCCAAAGATGCATCTAAACATGAGAAAAAGACCTCCAAAGAGTAAGTGAAACTATGGCGCATCTAACCATGTCAAGAGTCATTTCTCTTAAGTTCACGTGTTAACAGCCAGTGCTTCATTGAAATTTGGAATTGTGGTGTGCATATAGACATGCCAGTGAATATTTGACAAGACTGAGCTAAAATGAAATTAAATCACCAAGTGAGCTTTATCATCATTGAAGAAATTTGGAAATCCCAACAATGAGATTGCAGTTTGTTATCTGATTTGGATAACAAGAGCAGGAGTAATTATTGTTCTGTCCATAAAGATGAAGCATTTGTTTTTGGAGAGATGAGTGAGGAGAAGAGTTTATGCTTTGGTATTCACCAGAAATCCGGAATATGGAGGATTTTTAACAACTCGTAACGTTATGTCAAGGAAAACCCCTCAGGATTGCTTTATACTGGAGTTCACACATCTTATTTTCTGGCTATACCTCAAAGACTGCTGATATATTTAAGAACAAGTCCACCATTAGAGCTTAGTGATGTACTCCATGCTACTCTGAAAGGATCTATAACATTGAGACAGTCCAGGATTCCCATCATTGCTGTTTTGTGTTCAGTGATGTCCTTAGTCAGAGATGTTTGTCCTCAGAAGCACACAGAGAACCTGATACGGCATGGGTTTAAGATCAAGTGTCAAGATTTTTAGAGGGAACAACTTTTCTTCATTACGTGGACACACCAATAATTGTTGGCAGCAAGATCTTGTTGATTGTCACACTTTCTTTATCCAAGTTATTGGTTGCATGGGCTACAGCATACCTTGACGAACTCCTTACATGCAGGGCAGTGCGTTTAATGGCCTAGCACATGGCATTTTCTTCAGAATATGTCTCAAATGAATGATTTCTTAACAGCTCACTGGGCATTAGCAATCTGATAGATGGTTACACATATTCAAGAGCCTCCATCCAAGTTTGGGTTATAAATCCTGTCTTGAAGAGGAGGAATCAAAACCACCTGTTTTTTGCAACTTTCGAAAAAGTGCCAAGATAATGCACTTCACACATCACTGTCTGAATTTCTTTAAAGCAGAGTTTCTGCATTCTATTATTACTTATTTTCCCAATGGATTCCCATATGTGAAAACTATCATCAATAACATCTAAAACTGGATATTGGACATTGTACCAGCAAAGATTCTGCAAATTCAGTATCATTTCTTTCTTGTTCTTAAGCGTGAACACTTGCATTGATGATGGTTTGTCGATCTACCTGCCTCCACAACCATCCTCGTCGCCTTCGCCACTCCTCACGTCAAATGAAAAAGACCAAACAAAGAAGCCTGTTCGTAGGTAATGAGAGTGCACGATTGTGATTGCGAGTCGTTTATTTTCTCTTGCACCGTTATTTGAATGATTGTGATGATTGAATATGTGAACAGAGAGCAAACCTTCATCTTTTGTCAACAATTGGCAGCATCATTGAAGGAGTATGGACCACTGAGCATACAGTCGAAGCTGAATTGAAAGTAAGAACTATCACCAACCATTCATTTTAGGACAAAGGTAACTTTACTGAACTTTACTGAACAAATCTTAGTCAGATAATGGAACTAGAGACAAACATCAAAGAGAAGAATTTCATGTACATGAATGACAGCAGTGTCATTTACATAAAGGAATTTTACACTGTTAAGGTTACCTTCACAAACTATGAAAATGCTCTTCTCATCACTTCCATCCTTTCAATGTTCAGGAGTGTAATGAGCAACATCAGCATGGTGATTCAGAAGAACAGTGTTTTCCTGAGACCAGCTTGAACACTGAGCCATCATCTGTGGCAGATGAAATAGCACAAAGGAACATAAGAGGTCAGTTTTGATCCTTATGAAGCTGAATGTGTCATTGTGGGCATTTACAAATCATGAGGGAGAGAAATAAAGGTTGTATTACCAGTAAATCCTTTCTCAACAGTACAAAAAAAAAAAAAAAAAAAAAACCAGTACATGTCTGCCATGACATATTGAATTAAATAGATGCAACAAATGAACAGAAAACCCTTGACAGTAGTATTTCACTTATTTTATTCCATAGCCTTGTTTTCCAGACATATCCAGTAAAACATTTGTAATTTAGGCAAAGCCTGCCCTTGATCTTTGCTGAACTATAATACAATAGGAAATTTGAATTCCCCTACTCTTTCCTGTAAAATAGATGTTCAAAATCAGCAGATTACTCCTCTCTCTGGTGAAGAGGAACCATATTCCTCATCTCTTCAGACCTCTAAGTCACCTTCTAAGTAAGTTCTGTGCCTCTCTCATTTTGTTCAGAACATCAGTTATATTCTATTATATTTATTATGTTTCTATGCGTATAATTTAGCACTTAAGGTCAAAGAGACTTGAAATGTGTAGAACGTTTAGTAAAACTATCGAAGTTCGCTAAACACTTAAAATGCTTCTACACATGGGACAAAAAAGTTACACTTCTCTCTTCTCTCTCTCTCTCTCTCTCTCTCTCTCTCTCTCTTTAAAATGTATTTTTTATTTTTATCAGGAGGTACAGTGAAAAGAGGCCATTATGTAGCGAACTGCCTGATCAACAAACATTCACTCAGAGCAATGGCAAAAGGCAAAAAAGAAGGTAAATTAGTTTTGTTTAAACATGAAACAAATTGTCATTACCATGACAATTCTTGCCTTTGTTGTTTATTATTAATATTATTTATTATTATTACTTAATTGATTATTGTTCAGGACTAAATTGAAGCTGAAAACAGATTCATTGTTGTCATTGTTTGCTTTTTTTTTTTAATCTATCATGTTTCGTCAGGATTTTTAAATTTATAAAGCTACTACAGAAACTTATCAATGCTTTTTACATTTTTAGTGACAACAGACTTGTCCAAAATGTTGTAGCTGAGGCTGACTTATGTTCAGAGGTGAGAGTAAACAAAATCATAGCTATTGTATTTTATTCATTAAAATTATTATTAAATGATGTTATTGATATGCATATAAACTGGTCTACTTGCAAGTTTTGCTTTTCTGTCCAACTCACGTTTTGTGTTTTTGAATTCTGTTCTATTCACAGTCTAATCTTGAAGGGAATGAAGATAATCTACAGTTGCGTCTGAAATTCATGTCTGAGCACATGAAAGAGAAGAGGTTTTTTTTGTGTGATTCTCCTGATAAATTTGATCAAAGACCTGAAGATCAAAAATCCACTGCAAAAACTACAACACTGGGACACATGGTGGACCAACCACTTGTAGTGCATACTTCCTGGGAAGGGCGTGCTCCTAAAGAAATAAAACAATTTGCTGATGCCAGCACAAAAGGCACAGAAGACAACATATGTAGAACGGCAATCAAAATAACTGATTTTTTCAACTATGCCAAAATAATTGTTTTTCTTCTTGAATGGTATAATCAAAACAAGCAAAATAGGCAGGATATCAGATTTATAGTTGGTAAATTCACTGTATTGATGCGGTCAAATGATCTATACTGTTGTCCAATCAAGCAAGATGAGAATGAGATACGTTTTCATGACAAAAATCTATCTTATGCCACACTGAAAACTTCAAAAGAGTTTAGTAAAAAATATTCTCAGACACTTTGGAACTTTATAATGGGTTACCATGACAAAGTTTCTTCTTATGTAAAGACCCCTCAAGATGCCATTGCAGTATGTGCCATTTTATTCTCAGAAGTTATTAGGTATCCTGACATGTTCTTCCACAACATTCTGCTCATGTGGTGTTTGAAATCATGGGATGAGTTTTGTGACCATCATCCAATGATAACAGGAGGATCATGGAAATGTCAGGGAGAAAGTAAAAATGCATCTAAAAAAGAAAATCTTCAACAGAGAAACAGTGTCCCAGACAAAGTTAAAAAGAGAAAACAAAAAAATATTTTATTTTGTGCTAAGAAAATAATGAGAGATGAGGACAAAATTAATACTCTATTCCAAATAGAGGTGTTAGATTCACAGGTTGAAGAAGCAGATGATACAGACTCCTTTGAGACTTTGGGGTATGGGAGCTGAACACGCAGCAACCCCTTAAGTTTCAGAGGTCGTCACTTTTTTTTAAGTGTGTTTTTATTATTTATGTATTTCGCATAGGTTTTATTTTTATAATAAACATGATTTATTGACTTTGTTGTGTCATTGTCATTTTATGAATAGTTATTGAAGAGCATGGTACACTGGGACAGAAAGTGCAAACATTTAAAAATGCATTAACAATAAGATTGCAAAAACGACAGTGGTGTAGTAGTGACTGAAGAGGTGGGCGTACTGTGGTTTTGTTGAGGATCCCTCCCATACTCCCCCCATTTTTATTTAAATGCATTAATATTTTCACTTTTAACCATGAAGTAAATATACAGCGCACAATAATTATGGTGACTCCAGTGCAGCAGAGGGGTATTCCAGAAAGCAGGTTAAGTGACTTACCCGGGGTAAGTTTAATCAGAATAAGCGAATAACCTCAGCTTTCTGTTCCAAAAACTGAGGGAACTTTCAGGGTATGTTAGTAGCCATAGCAGCTTACTCTCTGAACATAACCTGCTTCGGAGTAGGTTATGTTCCAGAGTTAGTTTATTTCAGGTAGATGTTAGTATTTATATTTAGCCCTTCTAATAAATCATTTTTATTCTATAAATTTCATAGAATAAAATTATTATAGCACCCACATTCTATTTACAGTTCCTTCAGTCAATGAATATTAATGTTATTTATAAAATGACATTCCATAGTATCAATATGCAGGTAATGTCTGCCAATTAAAAGCTTAAGCAATTAATCACTCGTTATTCTTCTCCACTAACTAGATAATATGTGATAATTTCACAGACCAGATATAGAGGTTAGAGATTTTATTTCTTATCACTCTAATTCATGTAGGCTACTGTACATATAAATGCACACATTTTCAGACTTGTTCATTGTACTCTCTTTATTATCTGAAAATATAAATGAGACATGCTGTCATTTAGAGTCACACACAGTGCCCGCGTTTAGCTGGTGGTCAGGTGATTCAATGAAATGATGTATCTTTTCCCCTCCCCTACTCCATCAGAAACTGCACATGGTCCATCTCTAAATTACATTTTTGTTCTGCCTTTCAATAGGGACTTTTTACAGCTTCCTATTAACAAGGAAGAGATGAGTTACTTTTCCCTAATGCTGAGATTATGAACATCTATAATGTATCGTCTGACACATGATCTTAAATTAAAACAACATAATTTAATTCTGTACCAAGTTGCTGGAGGCAGATGGACCCTACTGTACATGACAACACAACATGACAAGTTTTAATGCCACATCAAATGTGAAAAGAACACAATGGACATGTAACTCCTATTACTGTCCACCTCTGTTACAGCAGATCTTCATCTTATAATGCACATGAATAATCATGTTTGGCCTACTAAAAAACATTACACTAAATCAGTGGAAAATGATGACAACTGTGGGAGATCCTACAACTGAAAGAGGGTCTATTAATACAATGAGACCATCAGCAACTGTGGGAAATTAAAGGTGATATGATTCTAAGTTTTTAGAAACCCCAACTGGGTACATCAAATGGTATTAAAAATAAAAGAAATACATTCAGTTCACATGACAGTAAAATAAAATTAGCATGCACAGATCATGGTAAATACCATTAAAATTCATCTTAAAATAAAATATATAATAAACATATAGCCTATTATCATTATATTAATAGAAAATGAATGTTAATACTTATAATTAAGTTCAGTGCAAACAAATAACATAACGGTCGACCTATTAAACATTAATGTAGTTGAGAGAGGTCTAATATTAATGTTGAATTAAGCTTTTATATGTACGGTAGAAGTTTATAGTTTTATTAATGTAAAAATTAACGTAATGATTCAGTATAATTTCTAGTTATTTAGTGCTAAACCAATGTAGCTCCTATCGCTATTACGAGTGAAGATGAAATAATGCTCGTTTGCAGTCATTAAAACTTCATGTTCTGCTTCACTGAAATATGGCGCGCCTTTCTTCTTAGCGTCTGTTTCCATGGTGACTCGTAGATTCGGTGATCTGCTGAGAATGCCTTTCTGAGTTCACCGAGAACGCGCACAAACTCTGGAGTTTCAAACTCATGGTTGACTGAACTAACCCCGTGCAGGTGTTCTGGAACCCACATACCGCGAGTAAACAAGTTTTGGGTTAATCAACCAAGAGTTCAGGGTTTATGTCACAGTACGTTAACCTTGCTTTCTGGAAAGGCCTCAGGTGCGTCTCACTGACGCTAGAAATGTCCCGCCTCTTAATGAAACAGAAAGTATGATTGGTTAGAAAATATCCAATCGCGTCTAAAACGAACGTTCTGATTGGTTGCTCAGCTAAGTCGAACTGTCTTATTACTCCTGTGCCTTCAGTTGTGGTCCCGCTGCTCCTTGAAGAGAATCTCTGTACACTTATTAAAAAATAACAATAATAATAATCACAATTCACTCAACGGTGCTGCGGCATCACCTCAGTATAATTAAAGGTTATGGGTCAAAAGCCTCCTCGCTGGTCTGGCTGCCATACTTACCATGGCTAATTTTAGGTGGGCATGTCGCAAAATCCTTTGAAAGATAAGTGGGCATACGGCGTATGCCCTAGACTACACTACTGAACAACGGTAAAACAGTAAAACTAAACAAACAATCGCCATAATCAGTATTATTAATTATAGACATTTGTTATCAGCAAATTTTATGCCTTGTACATATAAAATATAGTGGCTTTCATTAAGAGGACATGTAGAATTTAAAAAAGCTAAAGCTAAATTGTATGTAAACTTTTGCTATCTTTACCATAAACTTAGTCTAAGTTCTTTACCAGGGAAAATTTAATTCCATTACATAAAGTGATGTGATTCACTCTTCCTTCCTGTTCAGAGAGCTGGTTATTAATTTGAGGTTTCTTTGTGCGAACAAACAAGCCGTTACTGATGCTAAAGGGGGCTAGACACAATATTAAAAGCAAAGGGTATGTCAACTTTTGATCAGGGCCATCTGTGTGATTTCAGTTAGCCTATCGTTATGATTAAAAAAGGGCACATCTGAAATTCAACATCTTCTGTAAACTTTCCAGTATCAACACATACAAGTAATGGCACACTCACCTAGACCAGTCAAGACAGTAATAATCAATTCATCGATTATATGTCTTATTTTTTATTTTACATGAATACATTTGTATTATATCTTGTAATATATCTTGTGATTATACTAAAAGTTCATATGCATACTTTTTGCATAAAATTCACACTCACATTTCGGAATCAAGTTATTTTATTTTATATGTCTTCTGTCAGAAGAAAGTGAAATTTATTATAGTTTGTGCATTCAACACCAACTATATACATCTTCTTTTTGTAGGCTTAAATTAAAATACAATTTCTTTTAGAGAAACCTCTGTGGCACAATGCTCATCTCAGGTCAATAGGTGGATTCGAGTCCCTGTGGGCCTCAGTTCTTGAAGGGCCCAGCAAAGGGCAGCATGGAACCCTTCTGCATCGTACAATGTGCATCTTCTCCCTCAGACCATAACCACATGCTTTTATGGCACTTCGGACAGCAGCCGAGGAAAAGTAAAAGATAATGGGGTCCAAACAGGCATTCAGCATACTGGAGATTAAGGCAAAGTGACGCCACCACTTACTTTCCTTATTAACAAAACCAACCACATGTGAGACATTATAGGGGCTGAAACAGATGGTGAAAACCAGCAGTGTCCCTACCGCCAGTCCAATAGCCCTGAGTCTACGACGTCGTCCGAGGTGGGGTAGATTGGACAGAATTCGAATGAAGTTGATGTAACAGAAACAGCAGATAAGGAGGGGTATACAAAAAAGCATGATAAATAGCTCCAGACGAACAGGAAGTAGAATGTGCAACTGTTCTGTGGTGAAGTTATCATAGCACGTTAATGATATGGGATTGGACCAGTGTATCTTGCTATTGCTAGAGTCATTGGCATCACTTGAGTGTATGAATGGCACAATGTACACAATACTTAGGTTCAGAGAGCCCAGAAACCAGAGGAAGCAACTTGCAATCACAGCGTTGCGCGGTCGACGACCAAGCGCATATCGAATTGGAAACGCGACTCCCAGGTAGCGCTCAATGCTGATTGCTGTCAGAAATAATGTGCTGGTGTAGATGGTGGAGAAGAAAAAGAAACTGCTAAAAGGACACAAGTAATACGGCAGCTTCCAGATCATGTTGTCAAAAGCCTCCTTCATCTTGAAAGGCAGGAACACAAGGAAGATCAGGTCAGATATTGTCAGATTTAGCAGGAGAATGTCGATGGGGGTGGGCTTGCGGTGAACCTTGCGACAGAAGGTAAAAAATGCGAGGATATTGGCGGGAAGGCCAATTAAAAAGGTAAGGATGTAGAATGACAAGAGGAGCTTGCTGTTGAACATGGCCATTGTAGTCTGTACCTCAGAAATAGTCAGTAGGAGTTAGAAGCACTATGCAGAGAAGAGAAACAGCAGAAGTCAACAGGAAGAACATATAGAGGCATGGTGGTATTGGAAAACAATGAATGTAAACCCACAGTTTTGCTCTCACCATTGTCAGTGGTTAAAAAAAAAAAAAAAAAAAAAGGGGGTTTCATAAATCCATTTAAAGGGATCATGTCATGAGGAATCAAATTTTCCTTGATATTTGAACATATAAGAGGACATACTATTATAAAAATATATGTAAATTTCAGAACTCAAAACTTAATCCCTAATGCAGTAAAATAATTTATTGAAACCAAGCTGCAAAAACATCTCATTCTCTACTTCCTCTACTTCCCTACGTCACTAGGGGGCCCATAAACCTTATTCACGGTAGCACCATCTTTGATTTTTAATGGGACAACGAGGCTGTGAGGGATAGATTTACCATCTCTTCAATGGCACCCATGGTATAAAGCTGGAAAAAGCTTCTTCTTTTTTTTTTTTTTTTGAGTTTGTTTTCAGCAACTCATGTTGTCTGAAGTTGTTTGTCTATTGAATGTTCTTGGAAAGATGTTTTTTCAATATTTTGTCCACGGAACAATCCAAAAACACTTTAAACTGCAGTACAGCCCATTGAAGAGACTGTACGTCTATCCCTCACAGCCTCGTTGTCATTCCCATCAAAAGTCAAAGATGGCGCTGTTGTGAATGAGGTCTATTAATTCATGGCCGCCTCTACAGCAACAACATCAAAACCTACTTTACGTCATCGCATCCTTGGCCCCACCCACTGGCACTCAGTTTGTACTCAGAGAGAGCAGGACAAACAGGCCTAGTTTGGCCTATCTATTCCTGAACACCAAAGGGAACCTATCTGGACTATTTTAAATTATTTTTGTGTATAAACATGCACCATATGCTTTTGACCATTGCCATGTAGCTTCCTCTGCTTTTAAAAGATGCAGTGTCAAGTTATAACTCTGAAGAGGAGACTGCATTTTCTGTCTTTCAGCTGCTGTCTCTGTCTACTGTTCTTTCGCCCATTTGCACTATTTTTAATTGTTTGTGAATGTAAATGCACAAGACATCTTTGACTGTTTTGATGTGTTTCTGGCTTCAGTGCATGATGATACTGTATGTGTGTGAGTCTTTGTGTTTTGGACTATGTTTGTGTGGTTTTTTTGTCTCATATTTGTTCAGCTCGTATCAGCTTTAATTGTATGTTTTTTCAGCTCATATCTGCGACGATTGCTTGTGAACCAGTCATAATAAGATTTAAGCTTTGCAAAGGAACATTTATTGAAGGATGGGGCAGTTAAAAACACCACTGGACCCGATTGCAAAACCGTGAGTAAACAGTTTCATTCATGAATATTTCAAATGTCATGACTGCTTGATAGTTATGGCGCTGCTGTGTTTACAGTGTGCGTAAATTGTAAACCCTGAAATTTAGTTTTATAATGTTGTGGAGCTGGTTGATTTTCTTCCGATTGTCTTTCAAACATGGCTGTATTTGAGGGGCTGTACGATGTTAGCCAATCATAACAATGGGCATTTACGTTAAAGTTTAAAGCAGACGCTTAGGTCAAAACCGAGCGTTTCAGACAGAGGGCAAAAAGCAAGGTGGAAAATGATCATATATTACTAAATTATGACTGTTTTGGTGAAATAAAAAATTAACAAGCATCATCAGTGGACCTCAGGGAAGACAATAAAATTGTATATATATATAAAAAAAAAGATTATGTCATGACCCTTTTAAATGAATTCATGTTCTGGAAATTTAACTCTAAATTATTGGTTTAACCCAGAGGATTTTCAAACTGGGATTTCACAAACCCCATGGGTCACAGAGGGGCTCTAAGGAGTCTGTGCAAATATATATATATATATATATATATATATATATATATATATATATATATAAGACTATTAGCCTACAATATGAGATTTTAAGTAATCATTTACTTAAGAGATAATTAAATATGTTGAAATGAATGTTCCTTGTTCAATGCAGGTTAAGCTCAATTGACAGCATTTGTGGCAAATATTGATAACTACAAAAATATTTTCAGTGCATAACCCAGGCACCTACAATGAAAGTGAATGAGGCCAGTCCATAAACACTGAAAAACACATTGTTAAAAAGTATAGCCACAAGATGGAAACATACTGTATGTGTCAACATGATTTTATTATAAGTTATATCTAAAATTACAACTTCGTTTCGATGACAACTCATCAAGTGATTTTATCACACTAAAATCATGTAGAACAGAGATTTTATCAGGCTTTAGTCATGTTAACATTTATAATGTTTGCATCTTGTGGCAATACTTTTGAAACAGTGTGTATTTAAATTTGTATGGACTGGCCCCATTCGCTTCCATTGTGAGTGCATTGCTGTAACTGCAATTTTTATATAAACGAAGGATGAGTTAAAAATATTTTCAGTGGTAATCAACATTATTCTACAAATGATGTTCATTGAGCTTAACTTGATTTGAACCTGGAATATTCCTTTCACGTGTTAATTTTATAACACACTTTACGTGTGTCATCCAGATAAATTACTGACCCCAACATATTTCGTTTTCTTTCCTTAAAAATAATGCTACCTGATTTATCACATTGTTTTTATAATATCAACATTGTTTTCTCACACAGTATGCAAGGGTCTTTATACATGAAAATATCTGCTTTAATATTTTAGGAGAGGTGTCCCTTGTGAGGGAATGATCATATTTGGGGGGTCCTTGCCATTACAAATTTGAAAATCAATGGTTTAACCAATGTAATGCATATCCAACCAGTAGAACAGAATACAATATCCTAGTAGATGATAAAGGTGATATAAAGGTATGCTTGACAATTCACACTGCAAGACAGTGGCGTAGCCAATGGTGAGTCAATTAGACCCAGGCCCCCCCAGAATATTAGAGATTATTCTTTGATTTAAAATATATATTTATAAAATAGTTTAAAAAATGCATAAATTCTGATTTATGAAATTATGATAGAACTGTTTTAATGCACCACTTCTCTGTTGTTAAAGAAAATTTTGTAAAACAAATTGAAAAATTCCCCAAAACTTGGCCTATACATTTTTACTGAGGCCCACCCAAAAGTAATTTCCTGGCTACGCCCTTGCTACAAGGTGTAATATTGGAGAAAGTGACTATATAAGGCCTACTGTTTAAAAAGTATTACATATAAATTAAGAAGACTGACCTTCACAAAGCAGGAAAATTAAGATCCTCAGCATCATGTCTTTCCAGTTACACAATAAGTATCTGCTACATGGCTTCACCTCTGTCCTTGAATACATTATAAACTATGCGTGATGGGTGCAACGTCTCAAAACAATGGAAATTTAATCAATTATGAGCATAAACTGCACCACTGAGGCTCATCAAACAATGTCTCTTGGCAACCCTGAGAACAGTCAGTGAGAACACAGGAAGGAAGGTGTAACTGCATATGGGGTATATGAGGTCGCCCAAGAACAGTATCTTGTCGTATGGCACACACTGGCTTGAAAAGAAGTGTTTATTTTGTGGATGTGTATCTGATGTGTGTGTGTGTGTGTGTACGTGCATGCATGTGTGTGTGTGTGTGTGTGTGTGTGCAGGAAAATCTGTTTCACCTGTTGTACATAATTCTATATTAATTTTGATAGCTTCGATCATTGTACAAATGATATTGTCTGCATTAATATATATATATATATAGAGAGAGAGAGAGAGAGAGAGAGAGAGAGAGAGAGAGAAAGAGAGAGAGAGAGAGAGAGTCCAAGTGTTGAACCAAAGTAGGGACAGGAGTTTTTCAAGATGTGTATTATCCAGATAAAATTTTATTGTTGCTATAATATAATCACAGTTTCTTTGTATGTGAAGAGAATATTGATTTTTATAGAACTAGGCTGAAATCATTTCATTTTTCATATAGCATCTTTCTATTAGTTAACATGAGTGTTTGCAAGGTCTTCTTTGATGAACCTTTTTCATCAAGACAGCTTTCCCCAAACTCATAGACAGTTCTTCTCTCAAAACAGTGATTTCATATAGTGTTTGAGTGATAATGAGTTATAAAAATATATAAAACATAAATAGTAGTAAATGGTATCAAAATCAATATGACAAAAACATTTGGACCCACTTTATATTATGTATCTTTAACTACTATATAATTAAGCATTTGATACAGTGTACTTATTATGTACATATGTGTTATTGCATTGGAACAAACCCCAACCCTACCCTAACCCTAAACCTAACCATAACCCTAACCCTAACCCTAACCCTGTACTTACATTTAAAATACCTGCATTTATTTACATCTGTAGTTGCAATGTTAACCATTATCCCTAAACCTAAAGCCCAAAGTATGCTTCGGTCAGATGCGAATGCTGAGCGTCCGCGTACAGGACGCGTGACGCAAATTTCATCATCAGCAGAGTGCGTGAGCACTGAACACACGCAGTCCTGTCTGTATTTTGTTTTGTGTTCCCTTACTTGATTACTGTTAAATTTTGTACAAGTGCTCACTACTTTTTCCTGTATTTGTTTATACAATTTATTGTTTTCTAACTGCACATCTTTGAACGTGCAGAATGTGCATGCGCCTGGAGTTATTTGCACTCATTAGTGGGTCCACAAGTTTGCAACCCTTACATTTTGAGCCATTGCTGTCATGGAGCTAGAAGCGCTAGCAGAAGATGTAACCGGTTCTAAACATCAGGAGATGATGGTAAAAACAACAACAGTGGATGTGTACATCAAGAGTGCATGTGTGAGGAAGTCTGGAGATACCTGCATTTGTATAACTCGAGTCTGAAGTAATATAAAGACATCTTAATGGGTCTCAACACTTGAAGAGAAAGTCCAGTGTCTCACAGCTGTCGTAGTGTGCATGCGCCAACCGCCTGTGAATGCGCTTTGTTATATGGAGTATACTTTGGCTCGTGTTCGACTGTACACAGACGCTGAGTGTTCATGTCAAAGTGGAAGTATGCCCAAGGTTTAACCCGACCCCAATCCTTACCATATACCTAACCCCTAACCCTACCCTAAACTTACATGTACCTCAACCTCAGTAGCAGCAAATGTGAATTTTGTAGAATTTTGCAGAACATTATGTAGTTACACAATAAATAAATTGAATGCATTTTATTGTTAGTACATAGTATTTAAAGACACTTAATTAAAGTGAAACCAAACATTTCTACTTAATAATCTTAATATAATCTTGCCTCTAAAATATTTGGTTGTAAACTGATAAAAAGCAAAAATATTTCTTATTAAATGATTGATATGTTCATAATGCAACGACTGTGATCAAAAGTTACCTATGTATTTATGTAGAGAGATGACTTATCTGTACACACACATATTAAGTAGTTTTGTGTAATGTGGGTACACTTTTTGTAGATGGTTTAGGTGATACATTAGTCTACTTAAGCATACAACAAAACATTAGTTTTGAATGGGTATAAAATAGAACAAAGCCCTTCGCACAGAGTTTGATTGCCCTTCTCATCTCCCAAGAAGTGCAGAAAAATATAATGGGATCAAAGCATGCATTTAAAGTGCCTAGCATGACAGCTTTCATGCATCATTTTGGATTTTCTTTTTTGATGAAACCCACTAGCCTACACTGTAAAAAGTATCACAAAGCTGTTGTTCATCAATGCATTTTTAAGTTATAATGCACTATGTGTGTTTACATGTTTGTTTACACTGCAAAGCAGTCACGGAGTCAGAGCCTGTCGGATTTACATCACGTAAACTCATCCACTTCTCCTGAAAGATGTGAAAGTGAGTGGCTGGTGAACTGGGAGAAGAATTGAGTAAACTTTATAGTGACCTACACGATATGTGTTTTACATGAATAAAGCACATCGTTAAATTACGTTTGAAAAGTTATTTTCTCAGTTATTGCCGATTCCATAGATATCAGTGTGTCAGCCATAGTGCATAAACAGATTTGAATTTAGCAGTATTCCACGCACCAAACAGTGTGATCGTATGCGTCAAAGGGTTAAGTTGTGATTTGCACACGCGCAGTGACTGAACACAAACTGAAGTGGAGGGCGCAGAAATTGGAGTGGCATAAACCAGATTGAGATTAACAAATTCTGGTAAATTAAACTAGTTAGTCAAAATTGTTTCTAGAAACACAATGGCAAAATAGGAAAGTTTTGTTTCTCTTGCTAGCTTTGTTTAGTGTCCTACTCAGGCTAGCTAACGAATTTAACATTAGATGGTGTTAAAATTGTACTGCTAATAACGTTCAATATTGTTATGCAGTGGTCTCTTTGGGTCTAATTTAGGGGCCGTTTACACGACAAAGTTTTCAACTAAAAACAGAAAACGTTTTATGCGTTTTGGCTGTTCGATTTCACGACAACGCCGTTTTGGGGCTTGAAAACGCAAACTTTTGAAAACGGGTTTCAAAGTGCAAGTTTTTGAAAAGATGCCGTTATCGTCTCCGTGTTTAACATAACAGCTTGTTATGTTAACTTACTCTCCTACCAGCCCAAGAGACAGCAGTGGGAATACAGAAGAAGGCAGGAGATGAAGTGATGGTAAAAATGAGCAGAGTTTATCGAATAATCTTGACTTCAGTCTAAAGGCATGCACGCAAGTACTTCAAAACAACGCGCGAGACATTCAAAACTACAGTGGCGGACTACAGGACTGTGTTTGTGCTGCTCAAGATTTTGAGTTTATTGATGCTTCTCCAGCAAAGTAATTGTAGTAATAAAGCAACCTCATCGTCCATCCAGACAAAATTGCTCGATGCTTTCGCCATCTTCATTGTTTGTATTCACCGCTCTGTGGAAGAATGCTTATGTGCGCAGGCGTGTAGTGTTTCTTTTCAAAGAGACATCGCCAACTACTGGTCTGGCATGCATAATACAGCGTTTTTAGTCGATCCTTTTCTATCCAGAAAGATCTTTAGCCATCATTGTCTGCCTGTAGTGATGTTTACTTATGAGTCTTCAGTTTTCCCAGAACCTGTAATATACAGTATACACACATGTATTTTTTTAGAAGTATTCATAAAAAAGCTCCAAAACTACTGAAAAATATTTAAAAGTATAAATATCTCTGTAGTGTCATTATAAAGATGCTTTTTCATTTAGAACTTTCCAAGAACTATTTTCTATGTTATTATGCTGACCAAATCAATTGGCACCTTTGATATGCACTTCCATGACTGATTCCATTTCTTGATACTGAACCTAGGGAAGATATCTGCTCCAGTCGGATTGATTGTTCGAGCAATACTGCCATAGGTAGTGGCCAACTTCTTGGATCAGTCTCTCTGATTGTCCATTGGATTTGGGATGGTAGCCCGAGGAAAGGCTGACATTGATGTCAAGATGCTTACAAAACTTCCTCCACACTTGGGATATGAACTGCAATCTTCTGTCTGTAACAATGTCCTCAGGGATGTCATATATCCTGAAAACCTGCTCAAACAGACATTCAGCCAACTCCTTTGTGGTGGGTAGTTTAGCAAGGGGAATGGGATGACAAATATTGGAGAATCTATCAATGATGACAAGTACAGTAGTATATCCATTAGATTGGGGCAGATCAGTTAGAAGTCCCTTGCTATGTGAGACCATGGTCGATGGGGAATAGGGAAGGGTTCCAGTTTACCTTTGGGTAGAGATCAAGTGTGTTTGAACTGGGCACACACTGGGCAGGATGCAGTACGACCATTACAGTATTAAATCTTTAACATCGTGACTGAGTGGAGGCCACCAGAACTTGAGTATCGGGTGAGTAATTTTATGGTCTGTGTGATGCCTGGGTGGCCGGAGTTAAGGGAAGTGTAAACCCACTGCATAGGTTGAGGACGAATGCTAGCTGGGACATAGGTCTTGATAGGAGGTGTGTTAGGCAGACTGGGATACGAATGCATTTTCCAGGGCATCAATAATCTACCATCTAATAGTAGCTGCAATAAATGAGGAGGGCAAAATGGTCTCTGGAACTTGAGAGCTATCAGGGGGTTCAAATTGATGAGAGAGGGCATCTGCTTTCGTGTTCTTTGTTCCTTGGACCCTTGGGCCCAAGTACATAGCCTAGGAAAGATATAGTGGTTAGATGAAACTCACATTTCTCTGCTTGTTTTTTTTTTTTTTTTTTTTTTGTGGTTCTGGAGGCATTGAAGAACACTTTGTACATGTTGGATGTGCTTCGTCAGGCAGGAAGAGTAAATTAATAGATCGTCAATGTTCACAATCAGGAAATGATTAATCATGTCTTGGAAGATCTCATTCATAAATGACTGGGAACACTGCAGGTGAGTTGGAGAGTCCATACAGCATAATGGTGTATTCATAATGCCCCCTGGTGGTGATGAATGCCATTTTCCATTCACTCTCTTCAGGTATTTGGATGAGATTGTAGGCACTTCTGAGTCCAGTTTGGTAAATATGATTGCTGACTGGAGTTGTTCCAGAGCTGCAAGGATCATTGGGAGTGGGTAGCAGAATTTGACTGTGATATATCATTCAGAGCACGGTAGTCAATACAGTGTCTGAGTCCCCCATCCTTCTTTCCTACAAAGAAAAACTGGAAGCAGCATTTGACTTAGAACGTCTGATAATGCCGAGACTTAAAGCTTCAACAATATATTGATCAAGGGCTTCAGATTCAGGGATGGAAAGTGGATATATTTGACCTTGAGGAAGAAACATCCCAAGAATCAAATTGCGCTATCCCATAGACAATGTGGGGGCAATGCAGCTGCTTTTGACTTGTTAAATTCATCCAGGAACCGGTCATACTCTGCAGGAATATTATCCAGGGTGCCTAGAGAAGGAATCTCTACTGAAGTAGATCGACATGGTAAAGATAAGTAGGAAGTGAGACTAGGGTTGCAATGGTATGAGATTTTCATGGTACGATAACCGTCTCAGATAATATCATGGTTTCACGGTATCATGGTATATGGTATTACACAATTATTATTATCAGTTACAATGACCCTTAAAGGAGTGAAAACAGAAGGGATTTTTTGTTTGGTTGAACAAACGCTTTATTATAATTGAAACTGGAAACCATTTTTTTTTAAATTGAAGTATATGTAAAAAAAAGTCTCCCTTTTGAAAATAAATAAGAAAGCTAACAGAATTATAATAATAAACCGAATTATAAACATGATAAAAAAAAATAGCATGTAACTATAACATGTTATATAACTAAAGCATGTTAGTTTACATGTTAGCATAGCATGTTAAAATAACTACTAAATGAAAAATGACATCAGCTTTTAAAGTAATGTTCTATGATTATTAACAATAACATATAATGTAGGTGTGCGACAGTGCAGCCAGACTGCTCCTGTCTGTACCTTTAACTCAGTGGTTCTCAGCTGGTTCCCTAATGACTCAGTACACTTGACATTGCAGAGTTACGCATATGGGGAGTAGTGTTTGATCCCCGCCTGTTTTGGCGTGAAACTGACCGCTATAAAAACACAGACACCATTTCCTCAGAATTTCTTCCTTCAAGACAGCGATCATCTCTTGTCTAGAAGCCCTCTACCTTTCGTCATCGATGCACACGAGTCAGCGGACGGAATCTTCACGGCAGCGAGAAGACTCTCCGCTCCACTGCAGTGCTCCAGCGAACATCTCTACGCCTCGCCACTTGACGCTTCGCTGGTGAACGGATCGGCAGGTGTAGAGTATCCTTTTAAAATACACTTGTAATTTGTGTGATATAAATATAAATTATTTAAATATAAACATATATATATATATATATATATATATATATATATATATATATATATATATATATATATATATATATATCTAAAAGAGCCACTTACGTGTTTGCGTCTTTTTCAAGATGTCTTTCTGTAAGTGTTCATTGTGTGAGAGACACATCCCGCCATCAGACAAGCATGAGAGCTGCGTTTTCTGTCTGGGCCGCACCCACGCAGAGTCAGCTCTCATAGAGACAGACTGTGCTCACTGTGAGGACATGAGTCTCAAGCTGCTCCGCTCACGAATCGCCCTTGTTCTGAGGAACGATTCAGTCTCTCGCGCCCTCCCACCCGCCTCTTCTGTGATATCCGAGGATTCACACGAGGAGGCATGGCGGGGCCGCAAAGTCGAGCAGGATGAATTTGAGGTGGATTTCGTGCCAGCACACGCCCCACGAGCCCCTCAATCTCCACAAAGCGCATGTTACCCAATACGCTATGTGTGAGATGAGCTCTGGCCATCTGAAGGAGCGTGCGGCCACGTCTCGTTTGGTGGATCTGATGCTGGGGATGATGATGTCATGTCTCTCGCTGCATCAGGCAGGTGGTCAGCGGATGATGCTACCGCCCCTCTCCCCAGCGAGGGCGAGGACCGTGTATGTGCCACTGACAAGGAGATGCTTCGCGTCCTTGCAAGGGCGGTCAAGAACTCAACCTCAAGTGGTCTCACCCAGAGGAACCTGGGCAGTCTTGCCTCAATGTGTGGTTCTTGCAGTCCGGACGGCGTCAGGCGGCCGCGTCCCACAGATCTGCCCTGTTTTTCCCCGAAGTGCATAGCGAACCATCTAAGTTCTGGCACACGCCATTATCAGCGCACACGTGCAGTGACGCCGTTCTCACGAACATGGACCACGGGGAAAAGAATGGCAATGCCCAACTACCCCCTGTGGAGGAGACGGTAGCGGCACATCTCTGCCCTACGAGTAACAGGGCATGGAAATCACGCCCCATACATCCTTCGAAGCCGTGTAGATGGACGTCCACACTGGCGGGAAAACCCGGATCAGCACTCCACACAATGGCAGTGCTCCAGGTATTCCAAGCTAAGCTCCTCAGACAAATGGATGAGCAAAGCTTTGATCCGGAGACTTTCAAAGAGCTACAGACCGCTACAGACTTAGCGCTGCACGTCACGAAAGTCATGGCGCAGGCCATCGGCAAGTCCATGGGCAACCTGGTCGTTCTGGAGAGGCATATATGGCTGACCCTCACGGAGATGAGTGACAAAGAGAAAGCATCTCTGTTGAATGCACCAGTGTCTCCAGCCGGCCTCTTTGGTGGCACAGTGAGTACGTTTGCTGAGCGTTACATCACGACTCAACAACAGTCACAAGCTATAAAACATTTTATGCCCAAATGGAGCATAGCGCAGACGGCTCGCCCCTGCTCTGTCTCAAGCCAGCAATCGGCTAAAAGACCCATGCCCACTAACTCAGCGCCAGCACCTGCCCCTGCCCCCGCCGAGCTGCCGGTGAGGCCATGCAAGCCGTGGCCCAGACAGAAGCAGCCGTACCAGCACCCACCTCGCACCGATGGGAGGAACCCCCCCCACACAGCGGAAACGCTCCTGAGGGGCGCAACGCTTTGAAGCGGAAAACAGAGCCCGTGGTTCCCTCCGGTGCTCCAAAGAAGTCTCAATTAGAGACACAGAACACTGTTCCCCACCTCCCCACTGCTGTTCGTTGGGAGAGGAATATTGTTGTTCACAACGTTTTGTAAAATGTTGTTTCTGTGTCCTATACAATAAAAAATGCCATGCAAAATGCAATAAAGAATAAAGTACTTGTTGCAAATGCACGAGATGCTCATACATTCTCAATAAAGAGTCCTTTTCCACTTCAAAGCACACACATTATGCGCAATCGCTTCCCTATGGTGAGCGATGCGTTATATCATACGGTGTACAAACCAAATTGCCCTCTGTCCCATTACGTGGATGCGTAGCGAGCCCTAACGGGCATTTCAGAATGGGTGCAAAAAATGATTTTTTATTTTCCTCCTCAGTGCTGTTTGGCATGTCAGGGCTGCCTACTGTTTGAGAGGTTCGATTTGACTTCCTCCGTAACGCTTTAAACTAGAAAAGTCTCACTAGAATTTAAATTGGTCACATCAGTTTTGAGGTCTGCGCTTCGCAATATCGAGGGAAGCCCAATTGTTGCACGTGCGCGTCAGAGACCAGAGCAGATCATTAGTGTGAGCTGGTTCCGTTACACTCGTGCAAAAGTGCAGATGAGAAGCCTTTAGCTGTTTGTGAGATTATCATTAAATCTGCCTCGGCAGTCCTAAATAGGCTATCACTTGGGTGCCGCCGAAATATCTTCAATGGGAGAACCATGGCATGGTTCTTTCCCTGCTGTCCATGACCCAGTCCGAATAGACCTGCGACCCACCAGTTGAGAAACACTGCTCTAACTCACACACACACACTCACTTATGTCAGACCCCCTCGCCTCGCTTCACTCTGACATTTTCTCCTCTGCATGTGTGTGTGTGTGTGTGTGTGTGTGTGTGTGCCTATGTGGCGCAAGGTGATGAGTCTGACAGGCAGTCGAGCAGGAAAGGAGATGCGCACGCACAGGTGAGATTCTCCATCCGGTTGCATTTTTTTTCTCAATACTGTAGATAAGCAAATGTACATGGTATGATAACCGGCAGTTTTCATACCGTGGTATACCGTGAAACCGGTAAGTGAGACAGTGCGATCCCCAAGATAGAAGCTCACCTTGTTTCCACAAGATTATAGGGTCATAGTTGGTTGGTATCAGAGTTGGTTAGCCGCTTCGTGACCACTGACCGGATGGTTAAAGACTTTCTGCATTTCCTTTGTGAAAAGCTTGTAAAAGGTTGTAATTCGAATGCAAGGGAACATTGGGTCAGGAAGCCTTGACATTTTGCTGCACTACCATCAAATCGAGGAGGTGCCGGCAAGTGTGGTTCAGCATGCGGCTGAGGTAGCAAGGGTATGGAAGGGGTTTCGGAGTGAGCAGATATGTGAGCAGTTTCTGTTGTGGGTGGTGGGGCTGGGGAATCGGGGTTGGACACTTGTCGTACACTTTCCAGTATTTGGGTAAGCAATTGTTCATGTCGAGCTAAAGTTTCCTCTTGGCTATTCAGGAGTGTGGTATGTCTTCCAATTGTTTCTCTTTGATTTAATAACGCTGAATGAAGCTGTTCAAGGCCACTAGCTATTAGGTCACTTGGTGCAGTCGAGAGGCTCTGCTGGGTCTTCCTCCATGGTTAGGTATTCTGTAATGAATCAAGTGGAGACCCAAGTGCAGAGTCAAACTTTAATTGAGAACTCAGGCAGATTTTAGGGATAATCCAGAATCGTAGTCAAAAACAGACAAAGGTTCAAAAACAGTAATCCAATCAAGAGCGATGAATCCAAATATGGCAGGCAGGTTCAGAGTTCCAAAAATTCAGGCAATGGTCAAAAAACAGGAGTTAGCAACATTAGGAAAGAAGTGGTATATCGTCCCAGTAGAAAGTGTTCACTTATACCTAACAAAGCTACAACTGAATCCATAGTTCTTTATACTGAACTAATGGGCACTGTGATAAACTACATGTGTTGTCAATAAGCTGGGGATGGTGGCCGGTGATTGCCTGCTTGAATGGCTGGTTTCACAAAGTCTCTGGATTTTTAAGATAAATAAGTTCAATGAACCTAAATATTTGAGTTATTTAATTAAGTATTACTTGAAATTTACATTTCAAGTAATACTTAATTAAGACAACTTGATATTTCCAGTAATGACAGCTTTAGGATTTACTATGAATGTGTCTATCAAAAACATTATTGAAAATGTAAATAAAGTGTAATTGGGATCTTTAAATGATTGGGTTTAGACCTGAAGCTTGAAGCTTTTATTTAAATTCAATACAGCATTCTCTGTTGCAAAACCCAGATGAAAACCCCAAATGTCCAGGTGATTAAACTAGTTTAAAACATTATTTAATGGCTCACCATTCTAAACAGCATTGACAAGGAAAACAGTAAAACACTATATGTGCAATATACATAAATATACTGTACAACAGAAGGCTTTTCAATTCACCACCCTTAGATAAATATACCATTGATTTACTATAGTAATTGTAACACTAACCGTATTGTACTATGGTATTTTGGCAGAAATGTGGTACATTCATTCTAAATGTTTTATTATTTATAGGCCATGGTTTTATTAAATGCAGTATGACAGTTAGAGGAGTGATGGAATATAATATGTTTTTATTTTTTATCTTTTGTATTTATAGTTTGTAAATGTATTTATTTTCATTACAAAAATGCCATCTTGCCAACTATTGTAGTGAGGAGCATGCATGCATGGTTTAACCTGTGGTTACCATGGCCTTATAACAAATATCACTGCTAAATGCCTCTATTAAAACTATGGATACTTTTGAAGAACTATGGTGAATTTTCATAATTATTATGGAACAAGCTATCAGTTCTTCTTCTGACTAAAATGCTTTGATGCTCTAATTAGCTTGGTATGTCTGCAGAAATTCCAAGAGATAACTGTACTTAATCAGTTGGAGTCCCAAAACTCAGTCACACTGTCAGAATATTTAGATTTATCCCTATATTGTATACAGTATATAATTAAACTTTTTTTACATATGTTACTGTTCTTAATATCAGTAACTTTATCTGATTCCCTACTCAAAATCAATGTTTTTCTTTCAAATACAATATTTGTAATTGCACTTTTTTTTGTGCAATATAATAATAATATCACTAGTATTATTAGTCCCCCTTTATTATTATTAGACCTTTTAGTTTCAGTAATATTTAAATATTTACTATATAAATTATATTGCACATATGTAACATTTAAACTTTCATAATATAGTTGTAAGGGGGTTCAGTGGAAGGAGGCGGCGAGAACCGGCTTAATAATATAAATAATAATTTAATAAACAATTTAAACAAAACACACAACCAAAAACACACAGTACAGCTGCCTGCAATTCTCTCTCTCTAACTGTCGTCCCCGGCCGCCTTTATCCCTCGCGCGCCCCACCAGGCTGATTGGGGACTGGGTGTGTCTCATTCCAGCCCGGCCCCGCCCTCCTTGGCTCTACAATAGTATATAATATTCCGATATTTTATCAAATAATGGTCCCATGCACATCTGCAGAAGTCTGGGCTAAGCCCCAAATATCTACTGACCCTAGAACCACCCCTCAGTAAAACTTTAAAAAGTAAAGAAGATAAATCACTTAATAAGCAGATGATAAAATGCTACTTTCAATTTGTTCATCTAAATACATACTCACCAAGACTCTTCAGTTATGGCCTGGCTTCCATCTCATTTCAGATAACATGTTTGTTTATCAGTTTATCGGTTAACACTCTCTGATCTTCCATGGGACGTGTCCAATTACAAACCACAGACACCATCAGTTGTCTGCAGTTCCTCAATACTTATGTCAAAATAGAAGACCATTGTTTATATCTTGACCTTTGGCCAGAATATTAGTTTATTTGTAACCCATAAATTCTACACTCAGACACAACTCTGTATATATGTTTATCTTCATGTTGATCATTGTATAAGAAGTGAGAGTATTATTGAGATGAGATTGATTGGTTGATAAGTTTATTATGAAACAATTATGATCAAAAGTTATAAGAAACCTTCAGCTTACAAACATTATCATGGAAACATCATTGTCAAGATAGTATGACTGATATCTGTGCATTTTTGTTTTTCGTAATTTAATTAAAATACATTTTGGTGGTGCAAATATTTAAGCATACAACAACAGCAGCAAAAATCGCTTTATATAGGTATAAAACCGAAAAATGCCCTTCATACAGTCTTTGATTGCCATTCTCATCTCAGAAGATATACAGAAAAATATAATAGGGTCAAAACATGCATTTAAAGTGCTCAGCATTAATGCTTTCATGCGCCATTTTGGGTTTTCTTGTCTGACGTAGCCTACTAAGTGTGACACACTGAAGGGTGCAAAACAAATTGCAAACACAAGGAGTGTCCCCAGAGCCAATCCAATTGCACGGAGCCTGCGACAACGTCTAATGAGAGGGAGCTTTGACAAAATACGAATAACACTGATGTAGCAGAAGCAGCAAATGATGAGGGGTGCACAGAAAAACAGCACTACAGCTACCAGCCGCATTTTAAGCAGATCTTTGAGTTGCTTTCCAGTGAAGTTAAAGAAACACTGTTGAGGTTCTGTCACCAAGGGGCCCTGATTAGTAGTGTTGTCCACTTCATCAGAATCTGTGTATGCAGCCTTGTAAGCAAACACTGTAGTTACTATAACAAGCACCCATATGAAAACACATATTAGGATTGTATAAGTGATTCTCCTTGGACTTTTATACTTTACTGGAAATGTTACGCACACGTATCGCTCAGCGCTAATCGCTGCCAAGAACAGACTGCTAGAGTAGATTGGAAGAAAGAACATGAAAAGGTTGAAGTGGCACAGGCTATAGGGCATGTTCCAAACCATGTTATCCGCTGCCTCTTTCATCTTGACAGGTAGGAAAGTGAGGAAAATGAGGTCAGATACAGCAAGGTTCAACATAAAAAATGTCATAGGTATAGGTTTATTGTGAATCTTGCGAATGGATGTGCAGAATGCCAGTGTAGTATGAGGGAAGCCAATCAAGAATGTAATGATATATATTGTGAGAAACACTGTTGTGGGTGAGTCAGTATAATTGTTGGACATTGTTGTCTGCTTGTAGAGATGTTTTGAAAGTTTTGAAACCCCTTCAGGTTCTTTAGATTTAGAGATTCCTCAGTACCTGTAAAATATACAGACACTTATTTTAGAAGTAACACATGTTTTCAACATGATGAAACAAAATGGCTTAGCAGTTGTGGTTATATTTGTATCTTACCAGAACTATTTTTCATTATGTTATCAGTCTTGATAAAATCAATTGGCACCTGTCATACGCACTTCCGCAGGTCAAAACAGTAGTATGATTTGCATTCTGACATATTATCAAAACATGTTTTTGAGCCTCTCTTTGTTCCCTTCTTTTCAGTGTACATCCTTACCCTCGGTACTCTTTGTGATGGCACAATTACATCAGCAATCCAGTGCCTCCAGAAGCTAGACATTCATTTTGGCATCTCTAGCCCTAAAACAATGCACAAGCTTAAAATAGCATTTACTTACAGATTCACACATTTGAATTTTCCTTTGAGATGTGCTTAAGCAATTGTCACAAACACCATTCACCTTCACCATAGTCACGCCATATTTACTTTTTACTTATAATTAATGTTCTGATGTGTATATTATTAGATAACATAAGAAATGGTGAGTTAAAAAGTTAACATAAAAAATAAATTACAAGGAAAATCATGCAAATCGGCAGTGTAACACTGTTGCACCGATACTTCCTCTTATTTATCTGTGAAATCTAACAACTGTAGCTATTTGTTCTACATCGAAACACTGAAACAAAATGTCATGACTTCATGTAAGCTGAATCATTGCTTTTTAAGTTTAAGGGCATAGTTTGGAAATATTTTAACAAAAGCCACTATTATCACTGCCCGTTCAATAATGTTTCAATATCGAAAAAGTAAAAACCAAGAGATAAAACACAACAACAGAAGATAAAAAGCTTCTTTTCAAATCTTACATCTAAATAGATTACATAAATACTCACCAAGACTCTATAGTTGATGGTCTGGCTCCCTTCTCATTTCAGGTAGTAACCTTCAGCATGCTTGTTTATCAGTTATAATACTGTCTCATCTTGGGGTGTGTCTAAAAACAAACCACAAAATCCACCACATTGGTTTTTCACATAGTACTTCATGTGGAAAAAAAGGCCATTGTTTCTAGGCTATAATTAGATGCGGGAATGGATTTTTTGTATATTTGTAAGCCAAGTTCTACTCTCAGACACAGTTCTGTTTATCTTTTGCTTTTATTTTTGATGTAGTTTTAACATATTAAAATGACAGTTCACCCAAAAATGAAAATTCTCTCATAATTTTCTTACCCTCGTGCCATCCCAGATGTGTTACTTTATTTCTTCTGCTGAATACAAATTAAGATTTTTAGAAAAATATCTCTGTTGGTCCACACAATGCAAGTGAATGGGTACCAACATTCTGAAGCTCCGAAAACAAATAAAGGCAGCATAAAAATAATCCATTAGACTTATGTGGTTAAATCCATATATTCAGACGTGATATGAGGTGTGGGTGAGAAACAGTTCAATATTTAATTCTTTTTTTACTATAAATCTCCACTTTCATTTTCTTCTTTTGTGTTTGGCAATTCGCATTAATCGTACATATCGCCACCTACTGGGCAGGGAGGAGAATTTATTAAAAAAAGGACTAATTTGTTGATCTGTTTCTCACCCATATCATCCATATCAAAATATGGATTTAACCACTGGAGTCATATTCTGTGCTGCCTTTATGTGCTTTTTGGAGCTTCTAAATTTTGGTACCATTCACTTGCATTGTGAGGACCTACCGAGCTGAGAAATTCTTCTAAAAATCATCGTTTGTGTTCAGCAGAAGTCATTTGGGATGGCATGATGGTGAGTAAATGATGAGAGAATTTTCATTTTTGGGTGAACTGTCCCCTTAAAGGCTAATGGCAGGAGTGAAAAGATGTTTGAATGTATATGTTTGTATGTATGTATATACATTGCATTCTCTTGCACTGGAAGCTTCTGACACCATGACAAATTCCTTGTGTGTGTAAGCATACTTGGCAATAAAGCTCATTCTGATTCTGATTTGAGATGAGATTAAGGCACAATAATTCCAGGACAAATTATCCTGGATGTAAAATCATGTGACGCTGTGTAGTTCAAGTGTATATGTGATCTGTTACTGATGTAAAAAAAAACAAAAATAAAAACAACAACAACAACATGTATTTGATTAGTAACATGTTTCATTAAATTACAAAAACTAGGTTATTTTAAGATATTAACTGTAGATGCTTTTGAAGTGCATGTGAATTGCATTTATAAGGCTCTGTTTTCACGACGTGCTAGGCGCAGAACTACACGCCGTGCGCTACGTCTTGTCCAATTTTTGTTCCAGCGCAAGTGAACGTGGGTGGGAGTGTTTGCGTTATCTGTGGGTGTACGCGCACAAACTGTGGGTGTATTGTATGTTAATAATGAAGTGGCACAAAGCGTAATTTGCTATTTTCCTCAATTTCCTGAGAAAAAGGTCATAGCGTTAAGACGTTTGAGACCCATGTCTACTCTCGGCGCAAAGTCTAAACTCAGTTCCTACATTTGTAGTTTGGGGATTCCACCAGCAGATGATATTAAAGAGCTATCAATCACTTTTAATGCTAGCCATGATTTGTGTGTCCGTAGAGCCATATGATTAATAGTAATAATAATAATGCCTTTATTTTGTAAAGAGCCTTTCCAAAGCTCAAGGACGCTGTACAGAATTTAAACATATAACATTAAACAGAAAAACATATAAAAGAATATACATTACAAAACAATGAACAATCGGAGAGAAGCAAGAATTTTCAAGCAGGTGAGACATGGGTGAGTAGGACGAGAGCCAACAGTCCCAGAGAGGCCAATAGAGAAAATATACAACACATACATCGCGGCCCGGAGTATTGCAGGTGACAATACAGTCACAGAGCAGATGGATGCATTGCATACAGCCCATTTACACTTCCAAATTCTTATAATAGGCTGTCTTCATTTATTGCATGACTGTTTTTAGGTACAAATGAGTTGTTGCATTGTAATTACATTTAAAGTACCCTCATTTAATTACATTTGTAATTACACTGTTAACTTTACCCCTAACCCAACACTTATCCTAAAACCTAACTCAAACCCCTAACCCTATACTCCTTAACCTACACGTACCTTAACCTCAGTAGCAGTAGATGTGAATCTTGTGAGAATTTTGCAGAGCAAAATGTAGTTACCCAGTAAATACATAATATTGTATGCATTTAATGTAAGTACACAGTAGTAAAAGAAACCTAATATAAAGTGTGACCCATTTTAGAATACAGTGCTTAAGCTAACCATGTTAAACATTAGCATACATTATTAATAAATAACAATGTGTAGTTACAAACCATTCAAAAAATCATTTATTCAAAATGTACATATGTGGTATTAAACAATACTTAATGTAATGTAATGTAATGATCTTTGGGCTATGTGATATCACCAGTACTGTAAAACATAAAATATAAAGAGATTTTGGATGAAGCAAAAGAATATACATAGAGTCTGTAACCTCTTTAAATTGACTCCTTCTACTTGTTGCTGTGAAATGGTAAAATTTGCATTTTAGAGACCTATTAGGTTGCTTTTAGTTTATATTTTTAGTTAAAATCACTAAATTTGATGAAATAACATAGAAACAACCATCATCTGTTAATTAGAAAATTGGAGCTGTTACATAAAGAGTCAATGTCTACGATCCTGTGTGATTTGACAAGAATGTGCATTTCTTTCTTTCTCAGAATGAAAAATCCTTGCTATTTTAGTCTTTCCACTTTCAAAGTCAACTTTTATGTAATGAATTCCATAAGTGTTTTAATCCTTTGTTCTCTTTAATCAGATCACTTTCATAGAAGAGGGTCCTCTATTTGCTCTTGCTTTGCCATTTTTAGAGTCTTACAGTTGTTGTTGACTACCCTCGTTTAGTTGTTTGAGGGTTACTGAAGACCCTTTGCTGTGGCACTGATGCCATGATATCCTTCCTTTGCCACACAGTCTGTCTATTAATTCCCTTAGTGTCCACGGCGACAGCATCAACATGACCACAGGCTCTAGAAAGACATTGCAGGAGCTGGACAGCATAGCTTCACTTCTCCATTCCACGTTAGTGTACAGGATAAAGCCCACTATGTGAGATACATTGTAGGGTCCATAGCAGACCACAAATACCACCAATGTGGAGAGTGCAATTGCCAGCACCCTTTTCTTACCGCCAGAGGACAGAGAGGAATGTCTGACTAGCACTAGGCAGCGCAGCGTGCAGAATGCAGACAAAACAAGAGGCACGAGGAAGAGGAGCAGCGCCATCTCCAGCCGTAATGGCACCAGAACATCTAATTGCTCCTGGGTGAAGTTCTCATAGCATGCTGATACATTCTGCTCTGATAAAGATACAAAGTGGCTTCCTCCTTCAGCAAGATAAGCAAAAACCAAGTGTAAGAGCACTATTGCCCACAAAATGACACTTACCAGGCAAGAGGTACGGGCTCTGCGGTAGATCTTGTAGGTTATGGGGTAGGCGATGCTCAGATAACGGCCTACAACGACCGCTGTGAGGAGCAGACTACTGCCATAGAACGAGAAGAAAAGAAAGAAGTTGTAAACGGTGCATAGCTCAGCTGGAAGAGCCCAGCCCTGGTACACAGTTTCGGCCATTTTTACAGGCATCCAAGACACTAGTGCCAAATTTGCTAGGCACAGGTTAAGACCATAGACTACACTGGGGGTGGCACCGTGTTTTCGAGCTTTGCGGAGATAGACAAAGAGAACCAAGAGGTTGGCAGGAAGTCCAAGCAAGAACGTGAAGATATAGACCACCATAGAGATGCAACTAGACATGTCCATTCTTGGTAGATACGTAGGTCACTGTGGTAGGTTTTTGATCAACTATCATGTATCAAATGCCAGATATTACTTTATATGAACTCTCCCTTATATAAAATGTGAAATATAAAAATCCAATATGAAAGTCCAGATTCCCTTGTTGTGAAAGAAGAGCAATTCCTAAATCCAAAGGTTGTTTCTCTGGTGCAGGTGCAATGCTTCAAACAGTGTTGTATAGTCTTTCTCATTCTGCATGTGGATAAATATATAGCGACAATGAGGAAGATCTTATTTGCACCAAAGTTCTTATTTATTTGAAAGGCAAGAGGTAGGGAGGGGAGAAATGTGTGTGTGTGTGTGTGTGTGTTTAGGGAGGGGAGTTAAAATGGGTGGTTAGTGTGTTTAGGAGATTGAATTGCTTTGATATTAAGAGAAGGGGATGGGCACTTTGGCAGCATTAATGCAGCAAGATGGCATTTATACTGTCCCATCTTGCCTATTTGCCTTTGGTGCAATAACAGGAGTGCCAGATCATGCCCCTTTAATGCAATGATTCAGAATAGTTGAGCCATCCAGCCATAAATTTGTCAATTTATATGAACTGGAGGGGCAGACCATTTAAGCTGTAAATTTAGTCGGACACTTAATGCCTTAAAGGAGGGGGATGACATTTAGGAATGATGTGGTGGGGTAATGGTGGGTATCGCAAACAAGGAATTAACTTGACGTTTTTATAGATGTGTGCAGAAAGCCTTCTGATCAATTTATTAAGCCTAATCAACATACTGGTTGTGATATCAGGAATCTTTATCTAATGTCTTCATTAGAAAAACTTATAGCAAATGTAATGTTTACATTAGGGGGCACTGTATCTAAATATTAAAGCTGATATAATTTTTTGCATGTCAAAATACTTTCTCATATCCCAGTGTAGTATGCAGAGACAGTAATAAGTAAACCATTTGTAGGCTGGTTTCATCAATTGTAAACACTGAAGGCTCTGAAGTGCTATCAAAACTTTGCTTTGTTTGTTTGAGCCAGACAGCATCATTGACTCAATCAATGGCATGAGTTTGGGGCGGGACTATCTATTTAGTGTATTTGGGGAAAGCTGTCGGAAAACAAGGTTTATTTTTGCAATTCCTTTTGGTGACGCTAAATTAAATAAAACTATACAGATCATTAGTTTCTTTTTTGTTGCCAATAAAAAACTCTTTTACATTCATTTTACATTCATAAAACAAACGTTATTGGAAATGCATAAATTAAAATCTTAGACCATTTTAGACTACACTGAATACACATTAAATTTACTTTAATAGATATTTAAAGGGATATTTCACCAAAAAATGTAAATTCTCTCATTGTTTACTCACCCTCATACCATCTAAGATGTGTATGACTTTCTTTCCTCTGCTGAACACAAACAAAGATGTTTAGAAGTATATCTCAGCTCTGTAGGTCAATACAATACAATGGTGATCAGGGATTAAAAGCTCCAAAAAGGAGATAAAGTCAGCATAAAAGTAATCCATATGAGTCCAGTGGTTTAATCAATGTCTTCTGAATCGATCTAATCAGTTTTGGGTGAGACCAGACCAAAATATAACTCCATTTTCACTGTAATTCTTGACAACAGTCTCCTTGGCAGTCTTGATTTCAAGCTCAATTACACTTCCTACAGTGCCATCTAGAGCTCTGCGCATGCGTCAAGCACTAGGAAGTGTAATTGAACTTGAAATCATGATTGTGCCTAGAGTTATTGTTGACAACCATTTTCATTTTTGGGTGAGAATTTTCATTTTTGGGTGAACTATCGCTTTAAGAATAGTGGTGTAGAGAGCATGCATGTAATAACTGATTCTAAATGTAATAACTTTTGGTTCTAAATGTAGTAAACACCCTGAATGAAATAACTTTTGGTCCTATATGCAATAGAGGGACATTATTAATAATTATAATATAAATTATTTATAAATTTATACAATTATAATTTTTAATAAAGGTCATTTAGAGCCTTTATTACATTTAGGACCAAATTTTATTACATTAAGGACAATTTATTATATTTGTGCCATCAAAAATGGAAATACAGTCATTTCCGAAGGCGCCATGCCCATTTAAACTGCCCGCTTATATTTTTGAGCCAGGAGGATTTTGAATGGATCCTTTGAAATTCCAAAAACAGATTTTTACCTTTGATAATTAAATTGAATTATTATTGCATGTAAAAAAATAAAAATAAAAAAAAGTCTGTGACAAAAATCTTTATTCACATGTCTAAATTTTAGGCTGACCTTGGTGCCACTGATGATATTTGTATTGTTCAACTGGCGGACAAAAGTTTGGCATAATGTACTGATTTTGCTGTTTCGGAAAAATTGGTGCTTTAATTCACCAAAGTGCACATTCAGCTGATCACAAAGTATAGTCAGGACATTACTGATGTAAAAAACAGCACCATCACTATTTGAAAAAGTTATTTTTGATCAAATCTAGACAGGACCCATTTCCAGCAGCCATCACTCCAACACTTTATCCTTGAGTAATCATGCTAAATTGCAAATTTGGTACTAGAAAATCACTTGCCATTATATCATACACTGCTGAAAGCTATTTGGTTCGTTAAATGAAGCTTAATACTGTCTTTGTGTTTGTTTTTGAGTTGCCACAATATGCAATAGACTGGCATGTCTTAAGGTCAATATTAGGTAAAAATGTAAAATGTAAAACTGTAATAGTAATTTTTCACATTATTAATGTACTGACTATACATTGTGATCAGTTGAATGCCACTTTGGTGAATAAAAGTACCAATTTCTTTCCATAAGAGCAAAATCTGTACATTATTCCAACCTTTTGGCCACCAGTGTATATATATATATGTGAAAAAGTATATGCCCCCATCCTGATTTCTTCTGTTTTTGTGTATATCTCGTACTAAATTGTTTCAAAAATTCAAACAAAATCTAACATAAACAAAGGCAATCTGACAGTTTTTAAACTATAATGTTATTTACTGAAGCAAAAAAAAAAAAAAAGTTATCCAATACCAACTGGGTCTGTGTGTAAAATATTTGCCCTTAGTTGCAAACAGTCCCATTTGAGACATTAAGGCCTGAAGTGTAGCTGTTAACTCCAGCATAATTCATAAACACTCACCAATCGGTCTGTATTTGTGTATGCTTTCGTGTCATGGCACTGGGTTTGCATAAATCTTTATGTGAGTTTTAATATTATTTTTGTAAATGGTATGTTCAGTGTGTGTGTGTGTGTGTGTGTGTGTGTGTGTGTGTGTGTGTGTGTGTGTGTGTGTGTGTGTGGTTTACGAGGACTTTTTTTTTAGGTTACAAACTGGTAATTACAAGGGTATTATGCTATTAATGTGGTTTATGAGGACATTTCTAGTGTCCTCATAATTCAAATCGTTTAAAAAACATACTAAACTATGTTTTTCTGAAAATGTACAAATGCAGAAAGTTTTTTGTGAGGGTTAGGTTTAGGGGTAGGGTTAGGGTTAAGGGATATAATCTATAGTTCGTACAGTATAAAAATCATTATGTCTATGGAGAGTCCTCATAGTGATAGCTGCACCAACATGAGTGTGTGTGTGTTTACCATTCTTTTATCTCTTTCCCCAATAAAAGACAAAGTCCAGCCCAAATACACCTTTTCATATCACATAAGCCTACTGTGCATCATATAAAATACAATATGTTGACAGATGGACTAACAACCTTCTTGGAAATGACTGTGAAAACTAAAAGGCAATTTAACAATATAAAACAGATGATCCACATGCAATTTGATAATAGCATGTGGAAATAAAATCATTATCCAACAATTAAAACCTGTGATGATGTTTTTATTTCTGCCTCATATAATTGAAGGAATGTTTGAAATGGAATTACAGAGCAAGCTCCAAAAGCTTCAACAAATATTTAACAATATTTATCTGCTTTTGTCCATCTTGGGAGCTGGTAAGACATGAAACTTGAAATGGAAATATTACTGTCAAGGAAATGCAATTCTTTTTATAATTTACCGAAAGTAAACTTAGAATAAAGTTTATTTAGAAATGCAATTTTTAATAATCTGTTTAGACTAGACCAATGGTTCTCAACAGGTTTTACAACACAGTAGCAAAATTATTTTACTAATTATTACTGAATTTCAGTGGTTTCATTATCTTGGCCTGTATTTTATGTAGTTTAAGCCATATTTTATTTCACTTTGCATACTGTAGATTTGTTTGTGGTTTCCAAGTATGAGGGCATGCTATCCAACCTGTCCATTTAGGCTTCTGCATAATTTGGCTAGCTCTACCAAGTGACAGATGAATTTGGGCCAAAGTACTGTAGAGTTTCATTGGCCTTTGCTGTTAACAACAAAAGATATTGATTATTGTTGATAAGCCTATCTACTGAATGCTATCTTATCAAGCTAATCATGATAATTGCATTTTATTATTTGCCTTAACACATCAGACCCACCAGTTGGGAACCACTGAACTACACCAAGTCAAAGAAGGTAAGAATCTGGGAGATAATTCAAGCCAGATTCAGCTTGTGTCTGCCAATGGAGTTGGTGAGGGGCACCACAGCTGAAGGCAGGTTCTCAGTGGTGGCAACCAGAGTGAGGCGCTGGCGAGTCTGGCTGCTGTGCTGTTCCAGCGACAGGGCATCCTGCTTGCGAGACAGATCCTCCATCATTTGAGCTTCATGCTGCTTCAGAGACTGCAGAGAGTGCCTGCCCAGTGACAGCATAGGCAAGGTGATGTGTTTGCATTGTATAGCTCTAGCTCAACAGGCTACAACCAACTGTATAATGGAGGGACAGCAAGAGACGAATGAGGGATTGAGGTAAAACAGCAGATGCACAGGGCCTGTGCTAGCTTCTGTTTCAATGTTAAAATTGTGGAGTCCAACTGCTTGGCCTCTTCCACCAACCCAAACTGCACCTGGGTGTAATGGGTTACGAGACCATCAATCAGAACAATGGCACAGACAGTAGATTATAATGTTTAACGCTTTAGGGCTTCTGCTTATCTATCTGTCTATCTATCTATCTATCTGTCTGTCTGTATATCTATCTATCTATCTACAGTATATATATATATATATATATATATATATATATATATATATATATATATATATATATATAGATAGATAGATAGATAGATACACACACACTCACTAAGCACTTTATTAGGAACACTATACTAATACTTGGTAGGTGCTCCCTTTACTTTCAAAGTACATTTTTCGTGCCATGGATTCCACAAGATTTTGGAAACATTCCTTTGAGATTCTGTTCCTTGATGACATGATTGCATCACGCAATTTCTTCAGATCTGTCAGCTGCACATTCATGCTGCGAATCTCCCTTCTACCACATCCCAAAGGTGTTCTACTGGATTCAGATCTGGTGACTGGGAAGGCCACTGAAGAACAGTGAACTCATTGTCAGTTTCATGAAACCAGTTTGAGACGACTTTTGCTTGGTGACATGGTGCATAATCATGCTGGAAGTAGCCATTAGAAGATAGGTAAATTGTGGCCATGAAGGGATGTATATGGTCAGCAACAGTACTCAAATAGGCTGTTGCATTCAATTGCATTGGTAGTAACGGGCCCAAAGTGTGCCAAGAAAACATTCCCCACACCATTACACCACAACCACCAGCCTAGACTGTTGACACAAGGCAGGTTGGGTCCATGGATTCATGCTGTTGGCACCAAATTCTGACACTACCATCTGTGTGCCTCTGCAAAAATCGAGATTCATCAGACCAGGTTACATTTTTCCAGTCTTCAACTGTCCAGTTTTGGTGAGCCTGTGCCCACTGCAGCCTCAGTTTTTTGTTCCTGGCTGACAGAAGTGGAACCCAACGTGGTCTTCTGCTGTTGTAGCCCATCCACCACAAGGTTCAACATGTTGTGCATTCTGAGATGCTATTCTGCTCACTACAATTGTACAGAGTGGTTATCTGAGTTACCGTAGCCTTTCTGTCAGCTCAAACCAGTCTGGTCATTCTCCGTTGACCTCTCTCATCAACTGCCGCTTACTGGATGTTTTTTGTTTTTGGCACCATTTTGAGTAAACTCTAAAGACTGTTGTGCGTGAAAATCCCAGGAGATCAGCAGTTACAAAAATATTCAAACCAGCCCGTCTGACACCAACAATCATGCCACGGTCAAAATCACAGAGATCACATTTTTCCCCCATTATGATGGTTGATGTGAACATTAACTGAAGCTCCTTACCTGTATCTGCATGACTTTATGCACTGCATTGCTGCCACACAATTGTCTGATTAGATAATTGTATGAATAAAGTAGGTGTACAGGTGTTCCTAATAAAGTGCTTAGTGAGTGTATATATAACAGATAACAGATGTTACAACATGTTATAAACAGATATTTATATATTGTATATACATACAGTATATATATATATATATATATATATATGGAACAATGACATGAGATCTATTAAATTATTCAAAAATACATAAAATATACAAAACAATTACTTGAATACACATGAACATGCTTTCTATTTCTGAGTTAAAAGTCATTTTGATATTTTTTTCTGGGGCTTAAAGTAAAAGCAAAAGTTCCATTTGTTAACATTAGTTAATAACATTAGTTTACATGAAATAATGCACAATACTTCTACTGCATATATTCATCTTAGTCAATTTCAACAAATACATTTTTAAAATCAAGCATTGTATAGTTAACATTAGTTAACACACTATAAACTAACATGAACTAACAATGAACAATTGTATTTTTAATAACTAACATTGACAAAGATTAATAAATGCTGAAAAAATATATATTGTTAATTGTGTGTACATGATACATAATGCATTAACTAATGCTAACGAATGGAACCTCATTATAAAGTGTTACCTGAAATTCTTTAAAAAAAAAAAAAATGTTGGCATGATTAGTGCAGAATAATCTTTTATTAATATTTCTCAAAATAATAAAAAAATAAACAGTGAAACAATTGTTTTAAAAAATAATTAATATTTGAAAATAATTTGTCCACCAAATCAAAGTATGTAACCAACATGCAGGTAGCCATTTTGTTGTTTATGTTGACAAAGACTATAAATCAGAGAGGACCCCTTTAGGCCCTCAAGACTAAGTGTGAAGTTTAAAAAAAAAAAAAAATCTGATATTTATAAATTTTTATGAAAAGGCACATTTTGTTCATGTCATATGGTGTAACCTTAAAAAGCTTCTTGATATTCTTGACTCAACATTTAATGATATATATATATATATATACACACTGACGGCCAAAAGTTTGCAATAATGTACAGATTTTGCTCTTATGGAAAGAAATTGGTACTTTTATTCACCAAAGTGGCATTAATTTGATCACAATGTATAATCAGGACAATAATAGCGTAAAAAAATTACTATTACAATTTGAAAAAAATGTTCAGAACTTCTTAAACTACTTCAAAGAGTTATCATCAAAAAAATCCTCCACGTGCAGCAATGACAACTATGCAGATCCTTGGCATTCTATCTGTCAGTTTGTCCAGATACTCAGGTGACATTTCACCCCACGCTTCCTGAAGCACTTGCCATAGATGTGGCTGTCTTGTCGGGCACTTCTCACGCACCTTACAGTCTATAGATCCCACAAAAGCTCAATGGGGTTAAGATCCATAACACTCTTTTCCAATTATCTGTTGTCCAATGTCTGTGTTTCTTTGCCCACTCTAACCTTTTCTTTTTGTTTTTCTGTTTCAAAAGTGTCTTTTTCTTTGCAATTCTTCCCATAAAGCCTGCACCCCTGAGTCTTCTCTTTACTGTTGTACATGAAACTGGTGTTGAACGGGTAGAATTCAATGAAGCTGTCAGATGAGGACATGTGAGGCATCTATTTCTCAAACTAGAGGCTTTGATGTACTTATCCTCTTGTTTAGTTGTACATCTGGCCTTCAACATCTCTTTCCGTCCTTGTTAGAGCCAGTTGTCCTTTGTCTTTGAAGACTGTAGTGTACACCTTTGTATGAAATCTTCAGTTTTTGGGAAATTTCAAGCAATGTATAGCCCTCATTCCTCAAAACAATGATTGACTGATGAGTTTCTAGAAAAATCTGTTTCTTTTTTGCTATTTTTGACCAAATATTGTCCTTAAGACATGCCAGTCTATTGCATACTGTGGCAAAAAACAAACACAAAGACAATGTTAAGCTTCATTTAACAAACCAAATAGCTTTCAACTGTGTTTCATATAATGGCAACTGATTTTCTAGTACCAAATTAGCAATTTAGCATGATTACTCAAGGATAAGGTGTTGGAGTGATGGCAGCTGGAAATGGGGCCTGTCTAGATTTTATCAAAATTGACATTTTTCAAATAGTGATGGTGCTGTTTTTTACATCAGTAATGTCCTGACTATACTTTGTGATCAGCTGAATGCCACTTTGGTAAATTAAAGTACCAATTTCCTTCAGAAACAGCTAAATCTGTACATTATTCCAAACTTTTGGCTTCCAGTGTGTGTGTGTGTGTGTGTGTGTGTGTGTGTGTGTGTGTGTGTGTATATATATATATATATATATATATATATATATATATATATATATATATATATGTAAATACCTTGAAAAATGTGTTTGAAAACTGTTTTGATATTAATGGACAAGTTAAGCACACTCTCATATAATCAATATATTTGGTTATCCACCACATGACATTTTCAAAGTCATTCATTTTTTTATTTTTTTTTATAAACTATAAATGATTTTCAAAAATCTATGAAACCAAATTGGACACAAAGTTAACATTTCTACCAACATGTATTTTATATTAGGTTTTTATAAGATTACTCATTTTTTATCACCTCTGAAAACCTTATTTGTCAATGACCCACATATATATCCCATATTCCTTGCAGGGGTGCATACTTAAATTCTAGTCTGATTACTACTTTATGGTTCCTTTTCACCAGGTGATATGAATTAACTTGACAGACTTGAAAGATTTGTTCATCCATATCAATGCATATTTGCCATTTCCTCATTTCTCAAAGCTCTACAAACAAGATACAGAGTTTACCTCATCTCGGCACAGGTCCATACCAGGCCTCTTGATCCTGTTCTCCAGACGGATGTGGACCAACTTTAGAGGAGCCATCTTGGCCTGCAAGTCCACCTCTAGGCCACCAATGTCATTCTCCAGCTCAGCAATCTCATCCCGAGTATCCCAAATATTGGTTCAGTTGGGTCCACAAGTATCTATCCATAAATGTATTCATATCTTATTGCTGCAACTCCACATTCAAATTTCAATTTTGTGTAAAGCACCATGTAAAGTACCTTAAACTCTAGCTCATTCTTATTACTCTGTGCAACAGCTTAAGTCAGTAAGTATTCTATGGCAAGATGCCCTATGTTTCAGTGCATATTCAGAAACACCAGACAGATGAAAAATAAGAAGACAGAGGTAGGGGATTAAGAAGAAACCTCACAGTTTTCAGCTGCCATTGCCGTTCCTGATGGGCCTGTTCCAGATGATGAGTTCGTTTACAGAGAGCAAACTCCATGGCCATTCTTTGGGCCTCCAACTCATTCTGCACCTAAGAGTGAAGAGGTATATGAATATTCAACACTAAGATATTCAGCATCTTAAAAGTACTAGGATTACTTCATTTTAAGCTTTTAAAAAGACTGTTGATCTATTCAATTTAAGTCAATCATCATATAGACCAAGTTTTGCACCTGTGCTCTTGTGATGCTGCTATTCTCTATTAGCTGCATAGAGGCCTGTATCTCTTCCTTGGCTCAGATAAAATTGTAACGGCTGAACTGCTCCCATTGCTGGGGAGTTGTGGAACTGCAACCAAAGAAAACACAGTCCAGTTCTTAATGTCTTGCTGGATTAACCTTGTAATCTAAGATATTGGCTTAATACAATTCATTTCTGAACAAAAATATCCCAGTCTTTCAATTGTCAAAATGCTTATGTCTGGTCCCTTCTTAGATTGAATCTATAATATATGGTCTCTGGACTTTAAAAGAGACTATGACAGTTTTAAGCAGACCAGGATAAAAAAATATGTGTTGTATAACAGCTCATAAACTCACCCCGGGGGCACCCTAGTGGGGCTGGGCTTCAGGGAGATCTCAGGTGACTGTATAGTGAGAGACAAGCAGGACATGTCCACATCAAGAGCCTCTATTTTATCCTGAAGGTCAATGGTTAGCTGTTGGCATACTTCCTGTAGGCGACTGAGAAGATTTTCAAACATTAGGTATTACAGAGGAGATCTATGATTTTAACAGGCAATAGTCATGTGAGATACAATAACTCTTACCTTCATTGTCATTCAACACAAAATGGAATACTATTGAATGCCTCAAACCAATTAATGGCACATTCAAATTTATTCTTTTACCACAGCTGTTCAAAGGCCTGATCAATGCACTGCTGAAGGACCCACTGTGCTCCATCAATCACCTCTACTTCTTTCTTAAGCTCAGCTTCCACAGGGTCACTGACCAGCTCCATGCCACGACGCCCTTCCCTCAGAGACAAGCACTCCACAGTGACTTCCAGTGGCAGAACAGTGGCTGCAAGGGCACATTCTGTCTTCTCCTTGGACCTTAACATAGTAATGTGTTAATGGCTCAAAAATATACTTGAGCTGTTTGGGGTCATCTGAAGTGACCCACCCCCACCCAAAGGAATATTCCAGGTTCAGTAAAAGTAAAGGTTAATCAACAGCATTTCTTTAAAAAAAAAAAAAGCAAAAAATCGAGGGTACAGTGAGGCACTTACAGTTGAAGTGAATGGGGCCAATTTTTGCAGGGTTTAAAAGCAGAAATGTGAAGCTTATAATTTTATAAAAGCACTTACATTTATTCTTCTGTTAAAACTCGTGTTATTTGAGCTATAAAAAAATTTAAATCATCGTTTTGGGGGATTGCACAAGTTCTACACAAGTGGAAATGGATACAACTTTACTCAGAAAAGGTTGGTAAGTGATTTTATTACAATAAAATTATGTTAACACGCATATTGTTTACGTCTTGTGGCAATACGTTTGTGATGAGGAGGAGGGCGGGGCTGGGCCGGGCCGTGACTACGCAGGAGAGGGACAAATACACACGGCAGCTGCGTGGGGCTCTCTCTTTCCCGAACCGCCGCATCTGGCTGGATTTATCCCTCTCCTTGGCTGATTAGCCCGATTGGGGGCCGGGCATGCGTAGTCACGGCCTGGCCCCGCCCTCCTCCTCGTCACAACTTTTTAAACAGTGAGTATTTTAATGTTTACAGATTGGCCCCATTCACTTCCATTGTTAGTGCCTCACTGTAACCCAAATTTTTGCTTTTTTTAAACAATAGAAGAGACAAGTCTAAATAAATTTTTGTGATAATCAACATTATGCCATAAACGCTGTCAATTGAGCGTAACTTGTATTGAACCCGGAATATTCCTTTAAGACTGGGTTTCTTTTACATTAGTGTCGATTGGATTGTCTTCTGTTGTGGTACACTCTGGTAAGTCAAATACTCAAGTTAACTACAAGAGCATGGAAAAAAGGTAGCCTGAATTTAAGTTAGAGATACATTTTATTTTACCTTGCAAAGTTTTGTTCATGGTTTTTGAGGATAAAGGTATGTCAAGCAACCTGTTGGCATCTGCTTAATTTGGCTAGGTTCTACCAAATTACAGATACATTTGTGCCAAAATACCGTAGAGTTTGATGAAGTGTGGATGCCTTTGATGTCAACAACACAAGATATGGAAAAATTCCTTTTAAATGTTAATAAACTATATTGCTATCATAACTATACACAATTATATGGTTAGTTGCATTTTATTATTTGCATTTAGCATAGATTTTTCAGCGTTTATTTTGTCCACAACCCTATCAGAACAGACCTACAACCCACTCTAGGGGCACGACTCACGTCCCACCATTTGAGAACCACTGGCCTAGAAAATTATTATTATGTTGGCTTAGAGGGACATATTATTCACCAGAGTGAGAGCATCCATTTCTGCATCCACTTCCTGTGCACAGGCTTTAAGATTCTCCTTCCAGCGTGTGATGTCATTGATTCTGTCACTCAGTCGCCGGCTGCTTTCATACTCATCCCAACTGGTCTGATGGAATCAGAGAACAGAAAATTACAGTATAGTAGATACAGGTATAATAATCCATGTTTATGACCTAGTCATTTGAGTTTATTTGTTAATTAAAGGTACTATCTCTCTACACTGGCACTTCCCCTGTTCCCACCCTGATCCTAAACCTATTTACCTTATTAGCCACCTCGTAACGCAGAGCTCTTCCTTCCTGGCGTATCTCATGTGCAATCTTTTGCCTATGCTCAGCAGTGTCTGAGATCTGTTTATTGTTGGTCATCCAGTCAGACACGCTGTAACGCAAGCCTGGTTTCATGCTCAGGGTGGCCATTTTTGCTGATATCTGGTGCCATTGAAACAACAGGATAAATGTGACAAGACAAAAGAAGTTTTGGTAAACAGACAAATTGCAATCCATTGGATTCTTAAAGTGGAAAGCAGATGAGCTTTCTACAAGACATGTTTCACAACATCCATCCGCATGTTATGCCAGAGCATGGTAATGGAGCAATTTGGGAAATTTGGAACAAATTTGTTGGTACATTTTTCATCAAGGTGGTTATATCTAAGCAGAAGCTTCAAACTTGTATCTTCTTGACAGCCTTGTACTAGTGGTCGTAATGAAGCTGTCATTCATAACGTACAATATTCCAAAAAGGACTATATATTTTCTTTCAGGATCTCTTTTAAGTTTTAAGCTATTTTGAATTAGTTATTTGGCTAATGTGTAGAGTATTATTTTAAATGATCACTCTATAAATACAACTGACATCTGTCACAGCTCAATTCTTTACATTGTGTAAGAGAAAGGACAGAATGTTGTGACATACTTGATCTAAATAGATTTCAAACAATATATATTTTTAATTTTTTTATAATTATTATGCTGTTTTATAGGCTATATTAATTGGACAACTATTGAACAGGCCTGTTTGTACTTTTAAAAACTCACTTGTCACACCGCTAGTAAACTGCAAAAGCTAAAAAGTGAAAAACTTCAGAAATTGTCATCAGTCACAGCATATATACTCTTTCCCATATAACCCAGCATGTGTTCTGTCCAAGTTACCCAGCACTTGCTTCCCAAATAACCCAGCAATGGTCATTTTTAACCCAGAATTTTTAGAGTGTACACTCATATGCATTTCAAAGTAAAAAGATAATGTTCCTTCCTGTTCTTTGCCAATTACCCTAAACATTTTACTGACTTAACAGAAAATTGTGAGACTTTTAGATGTGTATTTTTCGGCTTGCTGTTTGAAACTCAGCAGTAGACAGTAAGCGAGTCTCCTGTAACGGGAAGAGCTCATTCAATAATTTACCATAGCAACGCTCAATAATTACTCACTCAGTGACGACAGTTTCATCATCTGACCATGACAGTTTGCGTCTATATGACTATTGTCTCAGCGCTGTGACACTACCGATAGTAAAATTATAGGCAGAGGCTATTTGCACTAATGTAAAAACCAACAAAAAGCATTTTCTTTGCACTAATTGCAAATAACGTTAGATACTCTTTGCACTCTAGTGTAAATAGTGGCAGATACTATTACCCCCCTGTTTAAATACTAACATACAGTATGGTGGCAATGGTATCACTGTCTCTCTCTCTCTCTCTCTCTCTCTCTCTCTCTCTCGTGTGTGTGTATGTGTGTGTGTGTTTATTTAGAGTCCCTCAGACATCCTACATCAAACCCTACCCCTAAACCGCATCATACCTTCCGAAAATTAACCATTAGTTTTACTAAAGTAACTATAATATCACCATAGTATTTTGTAGTAAAATTATAGTAACCACAAAATTAAACATGGTAACTATATTAACAACATATTACTGTTGTAACACCATGGTTTTTTTGCATCAAAAATAGTTTCCACCAAAAAACATGGTTACTACATATTACTACTGTAAAACCATGGTTAATTTTATCCATATCAAATCATTCTCTCAACTCCCTGACCTTCACTGTGACCAAATCACTGCGAGGAATCACTTTTATTTATTATCATAAGTAGAATTATAGGAAATATTAAGAGTGGAGACATGGGGAAAAGTATGACAAAGCGGACTTCGAACCCAGATCGCCAGCATTACTGTGCATTCGCACACCGTTTTAACACTGTGAGATACTACAATGGCACATGGGTTTACGCTTTATCAGAACCTTGTATGTTTCTACAAGACCACTGGAGTGCAAACAATCACTCCATTCTCTGTTCTCTTAACCCACTAAACGTCTAACACATTAACCTGTTCAATGTCTCTGCCCCATTGTGAAAAATTCTAATATGCCTGCCTTCATTTAACCACCAGTTTACCCCTAAGAAATCTGTCATGGCTGTCTTCAGCTTGGTCTCAGCAAAGGTGGGCAGAGTTAGTGTAAACAGCCTTTGCCAACAAGATGGGCTATTTGCACTAAGTGTAAATAGACACTCCTTAAATGATAATGATCATTATTGAACTTCCACTCCCAATAAAAGTGGAACAGCACCTTGGCATGTCTATAAACCATAAGCGAATTACTTTTACCTATGGGTAATTCTACTTCAATTAAAAAGAAGCATAAGCCACAAACATTCAAATCATCATTTTATTACAAATAATTTGCATATATATTTTACAACACTTTTTTACAATTTTACAATTAGCCTAGTCAGCTTTCATTTCAGCCAGGGGCCTGGATTCCAGTGGGGATGGGGGTGGAGGTAACCCATGCCCCATGATTCTATGCCCATGATTTTAGCCTCTCAAATTCCCCTTTTCTGCACTAGGTTTATATATAAAAAATACTTGACTTGATTAGTAAAAATTTGTTTTGAAATATCAAGTGTTTGATTATTGAAGTGATGTTGGTAGGCTATTAATTGGTTTATTCTTTGCGTCTGTTGCTATTTTCTACAGTTGCATAAAATAATTAAGGGGAAAGTTCACCCAAAAATGAAAATTCTCTCATCATTTACTTAACCTCATGCCATCCCAGATGTGTCTTTCTTTCTTCTGCTGAAAACAAAGATTTTTTAGAAGAATATCTCAGCTCCAAAATTGAGATAAAGTCAGCATAAAAGTAATCCATATGACTCCATTGGTTTAATCAATGTCTTCTGAAGCGATCCAGTTGGTTTTAAGTCAGAACAGACCAAAATATAACTCCTTTTTCACTGTACATCTTGCCATTGCAGACTCTAGACACAATCATGATTTCAAGCTTGATTACACCTACTTGATGCACGTGCAAAGCACTAGATGGCAGTATAGGAAGTGTAATCCAACTTGAAATTATGATTGCCAAGGAGACTGCTGTCATGATGTAGTTTAAAAGGAGTTACATTTGTAGGACATTGATTAAACCCCTGGAGTCTGATGGATTATGTTTATGCTGACTTTTTCTTCTTTTTGGAGCTTCAAAGGCCTGATCACCATTCACTTGCATTGTATGGACCTACAGAGCTGAGATATTCTTCTAAAAATCTCTGTTAGTGTTCAGCAGAAGAAAGTTAGTCATACACATCTGTGATGGCACAATCTCGTGAGTAAATGATGAGATAATTTTATTTTTGGGTGAACTATGAAATGATAGTTTAATGCAATGATTACTTTTATAGGTTTACTTTGTGTATGTCCTAATTTTTTAACCCCACAGTAGCTAACATGAAATAGTGCTTCATAAATTAAAATGTCATAGTAGCAGTCTGAATACGGTTTAAACAAGTAATTTATGTAATGAAAGACTGAGTTTCTACAGATAGTCCATCCCTGCAGTCTCAAGATGTTTTGTGATAAAATCCAGTATATATATATATATATATATATATATATATATATATATATATATATATATATATATATATATAATATTCATTTGCTTCTTCTTTCAAACACAAATGAGATCCAGGGAGCACATGCACAGTGAAGTCACCATTGGTAATGTTCTTCCAAGCTGTAAAGCAAGAGACACAATGCAAGCATTGCAAGTAATAGGATCTTGGAATGATAAATTGATGCATTCTGTGTGAACATACTTATATTCTTTGATACTATATTTGTTTTATATATCTGCTGATGGCTGGATAGGCAAAGAATGAACAAACTTTACTCCCAGAAATGTTTTGTTGAGTTGTTGTTTGGCTCCATCCTATGACGTTTGTTATTCGATCTGTTCCACGCACATGCACACACTTCAAAAACCTTTTAGAATGCCACTTATGTGTTTACATGACCACATTAAGCCGCGTTCTCTAGGTGAACCCTGGATGTGTGAAACCATTTTCTCTTATTCTCTTAAAGAAAAAGAAAATCTGCGTTCTTGTTTATATGACGTTTCAGAATGCTGCTTTCTGCAAAAATCCTGGAATAAACTGTTTTCTTAAGTGCATGTAAACATGGTCTATATCAGTTCAGATATCTGTGAAGTGTCTGTGAAAAATTCAGATTAATGTGACTAAAAAAAATCCTAAACATGATCTAAATAACAAATACTGAACATACATCATTTAATTGCTCCTGTAAGACCAACTGCAAGAACTCTGTTATACTGTACTAAGGGAAAACTCTGGTATTTAGAAAATTATTTGGACAATAGCTGAATATGATGGGTAATGTTTTACAACCACTGTTTATACAAGTGAATGTTGAAGCATATTTCATATCAGCATGTAATATATGTAAATTGTCTCCTGTTGCATATGTTGATGTTTTCTTTCAGCAAGGAAGGACACTTTGGAAATTTGTGAGTTTCTTTTCAAAACCTACCTGTAGTTGTCTGCTATAGAGAGGTCTGCTTTCAGCGCAGGCAAGAATAATTTCTTAAGCTCAGCTTTGGCCACTATCTCTGGTGGCATGCCCCCAAAGAAATGACCCTTGTAAGAACCTCCTGATCTGACAGGTGACTTCTTTTTGACGCCTGCAGTCTCGCTGCAGACTTAGAAATGAGTTCATAGTTTAATTCCATTGTTCTTGTTGTTTTCCCATACAGTGGCAAGAAAAATAATGTAAACCTTTTGGAATTAGCTGGTTTTCTGTATTAATTGGTCATAAATCGTGGCCTCATCTTTATCAAAGTCATAAGTATACACAAACACAACGTGCTTAAGCTAACAACACACAAACAATTATAATCTTTCATGTCTTTATTGAACACATATAATTAAACATTCACAGTGCTGTAGAAAAAGTATGTGAACCCTTGGATGTAATAACTGGTCGATCCTCCTTTGGCAGCAATAACCTCAACCAAGCATTTCCGGTAGTTGCGAATTAGACCTGCATAACGTTCAGAAGGAATTTTGGATCAGCCATATTCTTAGGATGTCTGATGTGAACGGCTCTCTTGAGGTCATTCCACAGCATCTCTGTTGGGTTTAGGTCTGGGCTCTGACTGGGCCACTGCAAAAGGTGGATGTAAGGGGGGTTCAGTGGGAAAGGAGGAGGCGAGAACGGGCTTGAGAACTTAAATAATAATTTAATGAACAACTTAAACAAAAACACACAACCATAAACACACACAGTACAGCTGCCTGTAATTCTCTCTCTCTCAAACTGTCGTCCCCGGCCGCCTTTATCCCTCGCGCGCCCCATCAGGCTGATTGGGGACCGGGCGTGTGTCATTCCAGCCCGGCCCCGCCCTCCTCGGCTCTACAGTGGATTTTCTTTTTATGAAGCCATTCTGTAGTGGATTTACTTCAATGTTTTGGAATCATTGTCCTGCTGCATCTCCCAACTTCAACTGAGCTTCAACTGGCACACAGCCACCCTGACATTATCCTGTAGGATTTCTTGATAAACTTGGGAATTAATTTTCCCTTGTTGCTGGCAAGCAGTCCAGGCCCCGAAGCAGCAAAGCAGCCCCAAGTCATGATGCTCCCTCCACCGTACTAGCTGGAATGATGTTTTCATGTTGGTATGCGCTGCCTTTTTTGCAGCATTATGTATGGCGTGTGTTCTTCCCAAACAATTCAACCTTGGTTTCATCAGTAAACAAAACACTTTCCCAGTAGTGTTGTGGAGTGTCAAGGTGGTCTTTGGACTTCAGCAATGTTTTTGTTTTAAAGCAGTCCTGCCATGGGCACCATGTTTGTTTAATGTTTTCTGTATAGTAGACTCATGAACAGAGATGTTAACCAGTTTCAATGATTCCTTCAAGTCTTAAGCTGTCACTCTATGGTTCTTTTTTTACCTCATTGTGCATTCTTCTGTGTGCCCTTTGAGTCATCTTGGCTGAACGGCCACTTCTAGGGAGAGTAGCCACAGTAGTAACTCATCTCCATTTATAGACAATTTGTCTGTGGACAGATGAATATATAAGTTCTTTGAGATAACTTTGTAATACATTCCAGCTTTATGACAAGTAACAATTATTGATCTTCAAACAATTATTGAAGACAAATTATCGTAGGTCTTCTGATATCTCTTTTTTGTGAGGCATGGTCCACGTCAGGCAGATGTTTCTTGTGAATAGCAAATGCAAAATGTTTGAGTGCCTTTTATAAGTCAAATATAGCTCTAACTCACACCTCCAATCTCGTTTCATTAACTGGATGCCAGGTTTGCCAACTGCTGACTCTAATTAGCTTTTGTTGAAGTCATTGTGCAACCTACACTGTGAATGTTTGAATTATGTATTCAAATGTACAAGAACAATACAATAAATTGTGTGTTATTAGTTAAAACAGATTGAGTTTTCTCATTATTGTAACTTAGATGAAGATCAAACCAGATTTGAAGACAAATTTATACACAAATGCAGGTAATTCCAAAGGGCTCACATAAGTTATTTTGCCACTTTAATCATGAAATCCATGCATAGTTCAGATATGACAACATACAGAACAGATTAAAAAAAGGCCTCACTCACATACGGTGCAGAGGCTCCAGATAGAAACACGTGGATCGGTTCAAGATTGTTGACTGTCTTCACATGCTCTGCAAAGGCAAAACAGGTCATAGCTCCAAAACTAAAGAAAAAGTTGCATTTGAACATGTATGTCAAATGTCATATAATATAAGCAAAACCTATGTGTCTACAGTAACAGTCTTGCTTACCTATGTCCAAAGAGGGCAAATGGCTTTTCTTTGAGTTGTGGAAGTAGTGCACTGATAACTTCATCAAGGACTTCCTGCATATTCTGGAAGAAGGGTTCTCTGGCTTTCCCTTCTCTGCCTGGTAGTCTAACCGAACACACTGCAAAAATAGACAAAATCTAAAACAAAAAATGTGAAGCCTCTTCAAATAAATAAATAAATACATTTTATATATATCAACCTGACACTTACAGAGAGCTATAAGAAGTTTGCGTTATTGATTGCAATAATGATTTGAGATCAGACATTTTGAGCTTGGATAATCACTTTAAATCAAATAATTTTAATTGTGAAGCCCAACAGTGATTTTAATGCAATAACCATTCTGGGGTAAGATTTTAAGCTGTTTATTTACATATTGACATAAATGGAATGATTTAATAAAGAATGTTTAAATGAATGCATCTTTATATTTCAGCCCATAGAAATGATATCAGTACAACAACAGATTTGATCAAAACTATGTGGAAGGCTACTAATCTCACATTTAAAGTGTTATTCCTGTACAACCTTCTTCTTTGGTAACGTGTTATATGTTAGAAACACATTGCTGCCATCGGCGGACCTCAGTTTGTAGTAAACTGATGCTATTAAAATTTATTTACTTGGTAAATATTACGATGAAAACGGTTTGTATGGTGGGCAGGGTTGGGGAGTAACGGAATACATGTAACGGGATTACATATATAAAATACAAAATATAAATTACTGTATTCCACTACAGTTTGAACAGCGGTGAAACACTTTCTTATGATGTGTTACATTCATATGAGCAGACAGAGAAGTAAGTTTGAAGTAAGTTTGGAGCAGAAGAAATAGAAATAAACCTTGTGTAAATTGTCAGCTTTACGCTAAGCTAAAATGCTATTTCTAGCCATTTTACATGCACATGTTACCAGGCACAATCATATTTTTTTTTTATCAAGAAAATTCACGTTGGATCATAATTATTTTTTTTCTAGTAAAACCTTTTATATTAGGGCAAAAATCATATTCTTGATGATAATTTTTGTACTGTTTTTCTCTAAAAATCCTTAAAACAAGATCAATTTGATTGATCTTGTTTTAGAAACAACACTGCATAAGATATTTAGGTTTTTCAGAGAATGTATTTTTAACGTGTATTTTGTCTTACTGTACTGGCAGAGTTTTTATAGTCAAAACAAGTGAAAAAATCTACCAGTGCTGAAGAAGTAATCCAAAGTATTTAGAATATGTTACTGACCTTGAGTAATCTAACAGAATACGTTACAAATTACATTTTACAGCATGTATTCTGTAATCTGTAGTGGAATACATTCAAAAGTAACCCTCCCAACCCTGATGGTGGGAAAATATTGTATTTAACTTTACAAGCGCATTATTTGTAATTAAAGACATAATGCTAACATTAAATTTGAACTCATGAAAATGACTGACTGATGATGTAAACAGATAAGAATTAGGGGAAATAAAATAAAAAACCACCGAAGACGTAATTTTATAAGGAGTTCATTTATCATGTTTTAAATCACTCATGAATAAACAATCAAAGGCGGATTAAACACATGACATTATGCTCGGAAGTGACGGTGTTTCCTGCAGTTGGTATTTCCTGTAGGGTCTCCCTGACTGAACCGAGATGGTAAACCCGAGTCAAACCGGTAACTGGACCAACTGTGAGTCGATGAGGCGGAAACGGCCGCGGGTGAACTAGGACGAAAGCGACTGAAATAAAAGGCACATTTTCGACTCACTAAGGGAAATCAAGCTATTAACTTCGTATCTGATTGTTTGTCTTTAAACGTAAGAGACCTTCACTTTAGAAGAGACATTAATGGTTCGAAGCTGCTGACAAACTCTTCCGCGGTGGTTGTTAAAATATTTTCCTTCGAGTCTTTGGTGAGGTCTTGGCTTGTCAGCGGAGAACTATTACAGATCTCCGATATACGGTAGGAGACTGCCTTTTGGCAGACTGACTCGGTACTGGCTGGGTGGACCTCCGACCAGAGCAGAACCTCAGAGCCGAGCGGCCCGCCGTAGGAGCCGGGGAGCGAGGATATTCAGCGGCTTGGAACAAACCTTCTGCCGGCATTTGATCTCTTGGAGCCGGCTAGAATCCGGACTGAGACCTCATGAATGGAAATCGGAACTACAGGTACGTCACTCTTTTTTTAGTTTCAGAGTAACCGATTTAGGGGGCGTTCAGACTGAACGCGTTCTTGCGCTAAAAAAAGCTAGACGCAGCGCAATGTATAGAACATAACGCAGGTGTCTCGAGACGCGTTTTTTTTTAACCGTTGACGTTCTATTCAACTTGACGCTGCGCAACGGTCAAGCGCATACTTACATAGTAAAACAATCGAAAAACAGCGCTGACGGACACACAAACGCGTTCGGTTCATATTTCATTCCTCTGAAGAACTCCATGTAACTTTGTTGCGTTCGCCGGCAGCGCGACGTACAATCATTGGTGAATTGTTCGTATTGCTTTTACGTGTCAAAACACCACGTTTGTGCACTGAGTCATTTTTACTGCTCATTTGACGTTAGGGCGTAGCAAACAAATGTGTAGTACGAGGGTTTGGTTTGCGGTGGTTTTTTTGGCTATCAATCGCCAAATGTGGAAGATTCTGACTCACTCGCTCTGGTGACGTCACAGCGTCGTGGCACAGCTGTCACGCACAGGTGCTGCTTGCGTCAGGTGCGGCAGTTCTTGAACTGCCGGTGGAAGCGCGAAGCGAAAGATGGGGGAGGGGTAACGAGTTTCTGATCATCAGTTGCCATGACAACTGTCACTGAATCACTGCTCTATCAATCTGTATGACCTCATTTTAAGGGGAAAAATTTTGCTTTTTAAGAAGCTCCTTTGTGATATTACTCAAAGTGATTATATCCCATAGTGGTCGAAGGATGAATATTTACTGAGTTATGGATTATTTTGTAGAGGGGGTTAAAATGGCAATTTTCCCCTATGATTTTGGAGCAAAACCACAGATCAAAAAATGTATTTTATCATTATTTTATTTTTACACAGAGGTCTGTTGACTTAATCTTTGTGGCATTATATGCCAAAGGTGACAGTTCAGAAATGGTTGGCGTGCCTGTAACTCAAGAAGTATTAAAGATATCTTAATATCCTTTTAGATTCTGGTTCAGAACAAACTTTTCTTTTGGTATCTTCATTTTTAAGGCCCTATATGGTTCAGTCCCAGAGATATAGGGCTCTCAATGTGGCACCATGAGTAAATTGTTAAATTGTACACATTTTCAGTGGTCAAAAACCTAATGTGGGTCACTTTTCAGCTGATACTTTTTGTCTTTTAAAGAGGATTGTCTGAAGTATAAATAATGTTGAAACTATAACTGTATCTTGTTTCCCTCTATCAAAATAATTGCATAGAACATACCAATTTTTAACAATGTCTGAGTGCCAAAAATACACTGAAATGGTCAAGTTGAATAAATAAAGGTACATTTCTAGTTTCAGCATTATTTGTTCTCCAGACATTCCTCTTTGAATACAATAAGAAACAGTATTATACAAAGTAACCCACATCTGGTTTTCGACCATTGAAAATGGTAAATTTCAGCCACATTGAAATCCCCAAATCTCTGGGATTGAAACATATAGGGCCTTATAAATGAAGATACAAAAAGAAAAGTTAGTTTTGAACCAGAATCTAAAAGGATATTAAGATATCTTTAATACTACAGTTACAGGCACGGCAATTTTGGAAAAAAGAACACGAAAAGTGCTTTTTCCCTTTTTTTTTTTGTTCTTTTTTTTTTTCTTTTTTTTTTTAGCTGTCACCATTGGCATATAATGCAACAAGGATTGCTAAAGGCAACTGATTTTAGTAACAGACCAACCAATCTCTGTGTAAAAATAAAATAATTATGCTGCCACCTTTCTAAGGGTATTTTCTTTTTTTATGTGTAGTTTTGCTCCAAAATCATTGGTGAAAATTGCCATTTTGACACCCCTCTACAAAATAGTGGATTACTCAGTAAATATGAATCCATGGCATTTAATATTTTGGCTTTCATCTTCATTTATGTATTTCTTTCACCAGAAAAAAATAATAATATCAAAAGCAAAATTTTGAGCTGGGACCTCTGGTTGAGTTGGCACAGAATGACCCATTTGTATTACCCCTTTCACAATAAATGTTGTCCCAAATGAGAGAATAACTCTTTGCAAACCCTCTGTGAATAACTCAGTAGAGAGAAACAACACGTGCAAACTTTTCTTTAAAGAATGTACATTAAAAGGACGGAGAGATGACAATGTACTGTAAAATAAATTAAAAATATTTCTTGCTCAGAAGTATAAGCAGATTTGTTTGATTTCTTACTGTTTAAAAACTGTGGGTGTCAATAAGACGATGATTAATCTCATGATTTCTGACCAGTCTTTAGAAAGCAGACTGAAATGGTAATGTCAGATTAGTTAAATGCTATTTGTTTTTGTTTTTTTACACATCTTTGAAAATTTTCATGGACCCCAGTTTGAAAACCCTTGACCTAATATTTCCTTTTGTGTTCCATAGAAGAAAAACAGTCATACAAATATGAGTAATGGTTTTGAATTAAAATATAGTTGTCTGTAGATTCCGTCCAATGCTGATAATCATAAAATTGTCAAATATCATCTAATCAATCACTGTGGACAATATATTGATCACAAATGATAGCTTATATTTTCTAAGTGTAGTGGCTGTCCAGTTTCAGGCAACTTTAAATTCTTTTACCTAGCTGTAAATAATTAAATGATGATAAGGGAGATGTTGTGTCTGATTCCCTGAATGAGTGAAACTCTTGTAAATGTGCCATCACCTATTTGCCAGTTAAGTCACCGTGACATTCCAAGCAACAGCTCAACAATAGGCTTTTAAACTAATCTGAGAGTATGCTAATGCAATGCTGTCCAACCTGCAGTGTTCCCAGTCTATAACGTCAAGAAACTCCAAGCTATATTTAGCACACCCTTTCAGAAATTTCAACTATAGTGAAAAAAATTTACTCGTGAGCGTGAACAGTGTATGAACAGAACAATCGAGCATTTGATTGGGTTTGTGCCAGTCTGTGCATGAGGGTAAGAGAATACGTGCATGTGTGACTTACATGTTCAATTGTACCAGTGCCTATATATGGAAACATCTGTTTTTCCCTTTAATTGGCTGTTAGTTTAGTCTTGGTTGCCATGGCAAGAGGGAAGCCACATGGATACCACGGGCATAGCAACGGCTCACTGGGAAGAGTAAGAAGCAGTTGGACAGAATTCCCCTTACACACACCTCTCAAAACACTTCTCAATGTAAACCCCCTCAAAAGCATCTTTACAACAGCGGTAACAGTTTTCGCCCCTTACTTTTACATTATGTGATTATCTGCCACTCATGAAGCATGATGTCTGATGTCAGAGCTGATATTCAGAGTGAAAGAACGGTGGAAAGAGTGAAGTCTCGTATTAAGGCACCCACTCAAGTAGAACTACACATCTCATAATGTAACTTTCCAAAGAATGTTAAATGGTCATGTGTGAGCTATTAAATGATGTTTACAAAAGTCCATTAATTGTTTTGAATGAACCTAATCATCTTACGTCTTTAAATGTTTAGACTGATAACCATATGTGAAATAATTTTAAGATTAGGTTTAAAGAGAAAGATTGATTGATCTTTCATTCAAAATATTCACAAAAATCTGTCCTCTAATAGATATCAGTCAATTGCAAACACAACACAAGTTTTATAAAAAAACTTATATTTTTGTCAAATGTATGTTGCACAATTATTGGCACCCTTTTATTCAATACTTTGTGAAACCTCCCTTTGCCAAGATAACAGCTCTGAGTCTTCTCCTATAATGTATAATGAGTGTGGAGGACACTTGGCAAGGGATCTGAGACCATTCCTACAGGGGTCAGGGGACTGGGATGGCCATGGCAGAACCTTGATTTTGTGGTCAGTGAATAATTTTTGTGTTGATTTTGATGTGTGTTTTGGATCATTGTCCTGCTGGAAGATCCAACCAGGGTATTTGATAGAGTCCATGATGCCATGTATCCGAACAAGATGTCCAGGATCTCTGGCATAAAAACAGCCCCACAACGTTAAAGATCCACCACCATATTTAATTGTGGGTATGAGGTACTTTTTCATATGGCTACCTTTCTGTGTGCGCCAAACCCGTCTCTGGTGTTTGCTGCCAAAAAGCTCTATTTTTGTTTTATCTGACCATAGAACTCGGTCCCATTTGAAGTTCCAGTCGTGTCTGGCAAGCTGAAGATGCTTGAGTTTGTTGTTGGATGAGAGCAGAGGCTTTTTGCTTTAAACCCTTCCAAACAACTTGTTGTGATGTAGGTGACGTCTGATTGTAGTTTTGGAGACTTTCTGACCCCAAGATCAAACTAATTTCTACAGTTCTTCACCTGTGATCTTTGGAGAATTTTTGGCCACTCGAACCATCCTCCTCACTGTGCGTGGAGACAATACAGACACACGCCCTCTTCCAGGCCGATTCTTAACATCTCCAGTTGATTGGAACTTCTTAATTATTGCCCTGATGCTGGAAATGGGTTAATGCTGTAGCTATTTTCTTACAGCCACTTCCCATTTTGTGAAGCTCAACAACCTTTTGCTGCACATCATAACTTTATTCTTTGGTCTTACCTGTTGTGATGGATGATTAAGGGAATTTGGCTTGTGTGTCACCTCATATTTATTTCCCTGTGAAACAGGAAGTCATGGTTGAACAATGTTCCTAGTCACCCAGGTGTACTAAAAAATGTGAAATATGAATGGGAATATACTTCAGATATATTTTACTCATAAGAAATTCTAGTGGTGCCAATAATTGTGGCAAACATGTTTTGGAGAAAAATATTTATTTAATTATGAGATTTTTATCCCCCCTTTCAATTAGTTTACTTCAATTAAAGGTTAGATTTTTGTGAATATTTTGAATGAAAGATAAAATGATAAACAATAAAGACGTATTTTTCACAGCCTTCTTTGCTCATATTTACCAAGGGCCAAAACAATAGATAGATAGATAGATAATTGATGTATTATTGTTAGACAATGACACTGTACAGTACACAGAATATACCACATAAATAACAGTAAATACAGGACATTAGAAAGGTATACATTATAAACAAGGCACACAATATACACGGTATATATTACAATAAGTACTAAAAATTGGAAAAGCAAACATTATAGACAAGATTAAACATTATATGTCAATGGGGAGTCTATTTAACAGTTTGTTCAATTACTGATCTATCTTTCTAGACCCACCACTGCTGTCTGCTTTTTCATCTGGCTTGAAGGACATTGCAAAGTTAGAAAAAGGCAACAGGTTAATTTTTTCCCCCCATGTTTATTAAATGAATATTCTGGGTTCAATATAAGTTAAGCTCAATCGACAGCATTTGTGGCATAATGTCAATTACCACAAAAAAATATTTTCAACTCGTCCCTCATTTATTTAACCCTTGTGTTGTGTTCGTTTGTGCTAACACCTTTTGTGTTCCTGATCAAAAATAACCAGCCCACTAAGATTGTTAATAAATCTCTCATATTGCATATATCATCCCAAGATATTGCATTAGATCTTTTTTGTAATTATGACAGGTTTTGTACATTTTTTTGAACATATTTTTTATTAAAAAAAATTATTGATAGAAGGATTATACCGGGCTAGTGGGGGGCACTCCCTGCAAAAATATTTAAAAATAATAATAATTATGTAATGAATTAATAACCACTTGCTTGATCTAAACAAAATTGGTGTCATTTTAAAGCTTAGAATCTGGACTTTACAAAGCATAAAGCTGATCCTACCAAGTCTTAAATGCTTTTTAATTTGCTGATAAATTAGAACTGTTTTGTTCTCATAATTTGCCAATTTGTAATCACAACAATTAAATTTAGAGTTGGTAAAAACATTAAAAAGATAACATTGCCATGTGTTATATATTGTTGGAAAAGTTAATAAAATGCAGTGGGCAAATCTGTTTCACTCAGAGGCCAAACTGCAGTGAGTATTAGTATATTCCCACTGACACACATAAATATAGTAAACAGGAATGTCGTTTTGTCACATTTTTCCTTATTACTTCCTGAAACATACATTACCATAGACAATGACATACTGTAACTTATAGCAGACTATCACGATTCAAACAAGCCATAACATAATTTGATAAGTACTGTAGATCTTGATATTTTCCTCAAAGAGTGTACTGGTGCATGGAAAGGAGATGCACAAAAGGGTGCTCGACACATGTTGTGTGTGTCTGAGGACTTTGTGTGTGCAAACACACATCCACATATGTGCTCATCTAAAGGATTGGGATGCTCCTGAACACTTAATATTTCTGTATTTTGTAGTCCAACCCATTAATTTCCTATTGCCGGTCACTTTAGACAAAATTATTATTATTTTTTTTTAAAGTGTGTGTTCAGATGCATAGTGTGAACAAAGTCATGGAATTTTATTCCAGCTGGATGAAATGAACTACAGTGTTCAGAAAAATTTAATCAGTCAGTTTTTACCGGAACACAATATAAGTGTTAAATGTAACACTATTTTAGGGATAAAAAATGAGACAGTAATTAATGACTAATAATTGGACTTGTTAGGAACTAGTTACGGACTTAGAATTATAAGGTATTTATTAGGCCTTTGTTTGCTGATTTTTTTTTTTTTACCCTTGCCTAATAGACACTTTACGTTTGTTTTTTTCCTAACGATGAACTTATTAGGTAAAAACAAAAGATACCAATAGCTAGTAAGGTGCAAAATACATCCTTTATAGGTTCTTATTACACTGTATGAATGCATCTTATAAGTGTAAAATGAATATAGAAGGCAGAGACTTTTGTTGCTTAGTGTAAATAGCAAAAAAAAAAAAAAAAAAGCATCTTTGCACTAAATGCAAATAGTGTTAGATGCTATCTGCACCCCTAATTATATACTACCATACAGTGTAGGGGCTTCACTGCACTGTGTTTATATAGAGTCCCACAGACACCCTAAACTACTCCTGCACCTAACCCTAGCCTTCCATGCTTTGTTGAAATACTATATGCATTATACATGTTTTTATATACTTATAAGCCTCACATTCACACAGAGTACTGACAACCTATAAAGAATGCCATTTGCATCATACTAGCTATTGATATGTTTTGTTTTTAGCTAATACATTTTTTGTTATGACAAAATTAAATGTAAAGGGGCTATAAAGCAAGAATAAGAAATCAGTTAGTAAAGGCTTTATAAATATTTTATAATGCCAAACTAGTCCATAACTGCTTACAAGTGGAATTATTAGTCATGAATTACTGTCTAATTTATGATCCCTAAAATAAAGTTTTACCGGGTTAAAAATCATTGTTACAGTAAGGCACATACGGTACAATGGAAGTGAATGTGGCCAGTTCATAAACCATTAAAATATACACAACAAGACATAAACGCTATATGTGTTAACATGATTTTAATGTGATAAAATCTCTGTTCTACAAGATTTCAGTGTGATAAAATTGCTTGTAGGGTTTACAGTGAAACCACCATGCGTCGTAATGGCAACGAAGTTTTAAAATTCGATATAATTTTGTGGTAATGTGGTAATCAACATTATGCCACATATGCTGTCGATTGAGCTTAACTTATATTGAACCAGGAACATTCCTTTTAATGCTGTTGAAAAAAAGAAAAAGTTACTATGTAAAAGTAACTATGCACATAGGAGATATAAGGAATATCTGTAATAATGTAGAAGACGCTATTAAGAAGCTGATCTGACAGCAGTCTTTAAAATCTAAGCCAGCTGTGTATTTGTTTTGTTTTCATTTGGTTTTCACAGGTGTGTGTAATGTGTGTCTAAAAGGCGTTGGATGTGTGTTGTTTGTGGTTTGGTGATGCTGAGTATTTGCGTTGTTTCCAGTGAGTGGGATGTTAGAGGAAATTTCCTAATAAGACACCCACTTTTATTTAGTTCTGTCTCAAACGTAAATGTCAAGAAACAAACTGGTGGTTGCCGCACTGTTAATTCAGATATTAATCATGTTGCAATGAAATTGCAACCTTGACTAATGAGAATTACTGACTATGTTCGTAGGACCATCGCTTTGACCCTAATTTCATGATTTTTAAATTATGATGGCAGTGTTTTTTTTATTATTATTTATTTTATTTTTTTATTTTATTTTTTTTCAATGTCAGCTACATACTTAGAGTACACACATCGTTTCTTGTGAGGGCTAGTTTTTTTGTTTGTTTGTTTTTTTTTTTTTTCACTTTAACTTCAGTGGAAATAACTGACATTGAAATTAATATTGATGGAAATTCCCTCTGGTTTTCATGACAGGAGCCGTTGGGGCTGCGCCCCTGTTCTCCGTACCTCGGAGGCCAGGCTATGGCACCATGGGGAAGCCCATCAAGCTGCTGGCCAACTGCTTCCAGGTGGACATCCCCAAGATGGACGTCTACCTGTACGAGGTGGACATCAAGCCAGAAAAGTGCCCACGACGTGTTAACAGGTGCCCAAAACAATACAACATCAGTCTTGTGATGTGAATTATTACATTTTTTTTTTATTTTAGAAGTTATATCGGACAAACTAATACTGTTTTGTTTTATTAATTGTTCTTAATAACATTTAATTTGTAAAGTGAATTGGTCTTTATAGTTAGATTGAACCCAAAACAGAACTGTTTTGCTTGTTTAATTCATTTTCTGTGATGGCTTCTAGGGAGGTGGTGGATTCAATGGTGCAGCATTTTAAGGTGACAATCTTTGGGGACAGAAGACCAGTCTATGATGGCAAGAGAAGCCTGTACACTGCCCAACCGTTACCAGTTGCCTCAGGGGGGGTAAGACATATGAATGGGTATGAGGGCGGGTTATTGATGGGAAATACTGTAACTTACAGTAAAAATCAGAGCTTGATACATGTCACAAATTAAACTTTTCCACCAGAGGTTTACAGACCCATGTAACCCCTGCACCACCCCACCCAGACTCTCCGCCAAACCAGAGACCTACAATATTAAAAAAAACTAGATTTTCTTTGTAACACTGTAAAATAACTTCATTAACATCTAACATTGCTACAATTTGTTTCCTCATTTAAAAAGTTTTGCTTCTAAAGAAATTAATAGTAATTTTGAAACATATCTATAAAATCATGAACACTCATGTGAGATGAAGAGGTCAGTCATATCAGTAACCTTATCCACCTTATTTTTCATCTAAACTAGGGCGCTTCCATTATCAACCTTGAATGTGGACCACTTCCGGTATAAGCCACTTACAGCTATTTTATCTATATGAAAATACTTCATTATGCTGCTTTATATTACAGGCTGGCAATAAATGGTGACATATTATTATCATTAATTACGGCACCCACTCAAGTGTATAATATTTGACAATATTATTATCATTTAATTAATTAGCTCATTGGTTATGAGTGCATATAGTTTTACCATTTTGTCATCGTTTTATCACACACTGTTGCACAGGCAGAATTAATGAAATCAGGCGCTGACAGGACAGTCCTTCACAAACTTTATACAACCAGCGGAGAGCAGAAAGCTGCTGGGAAAATGCTGCTTCAACTTTCTTTGCATTAAAACTGCATCTGGTTTCATATTTGCAAAATAATAAACGTACAATTGTCGGAGAGCATTCTATCTTTCTTAGTGGTGCATGGTAAACTGACACGCAGATTTCACATTCAGCATGGCTTATGAAACATCGCCTTTGGAAATAAATAAAGGCATCATCGGAGGTTATGCAGGTACATACAGTATATGAATGGAAGTTTACATGGAGACAAGACAGACTGCATCGTCACGATCTCGGTAAAGAAAGAAGCAGATTTTATTACCGTCTCTTCAATTACAACAACACAGCAACAAGTGAATGATTTACTTTTTTACTATAAATACTGATGTTAGAAAATTATCCGACATTGGCACATAATTCTGCTGTACATCCTGTGATTGTGTGATAGTTTATAAGCCCATATCACTAAATTCTGGTATTATAACCTTCTAGTTATTTACACTGCGTATGCATCATCCAGAACATTAGGTGTCAGTGGAAGCCACTTTGACATTTAATAAATTACTGAGTGCACCTTTAACTTTCATTAAAGGGATAAAAACCCAAAAATGAAAATTCTCTCATCATTTACTCACCATCATGTATCCCAGATGTAAATGTACTTTCTGTCTTCTGCAGAACACAAAATTATCAGAAAACTACAGAAAAATATCTCAGCTCTGTAGATGTTCTCCAGAACTTTGAAGGTCCAAAAAGCATTTAAAAGCAGCATAAAAGTAATCTATAAGACTCCATTCTTCATTTGTTTTTGCCGATTCCCATTCTCTGTGCATATTGCTACCTACTGGGCAGGAGGAGAATTTTTAGTAAAAAGGGACTTAAATATTGATCTGTTTCTCACCCACACTTATATTGCTTCTGAATTTCTGGATTTAACCACAAAAGTCGTAAGGGCTTCTGTAATCACTTATGTTTATTCAAATAGTTTAAAATATAATGGAAATGTATTAAAATTGTATATGTTTTATATATCTTCTCTATGGATCCCCTAGATAACTTTCACAGACCTCTGACTGAAACCCCTGGGCATAGCCCTAATGCATTTACAAACTTGTTTCATATAATTTGAAGGGACATCTCATGAATTACAAAATCTATTTGCTAGAAATATATCTAATGTGGCTCACACATACATTTACAGTATGTACATTTGTTTTATATCTGTAGGTGGACCTAGATGTGACCTTGCCAGGTGAAGGTGGAAAGGACAGGCTATTTAAAGTCACTATTAAATTTGTGTCGCTGGTCAGCTGGCACCTGCTGCATGAGGTTCTCACTGGGCGGAGCACGTTGGATCCGCTGGAGCTGGATAAGCCAATCAGCACCAATCCCGTACATGCTGTGGATGTTGTGCTCCGCCATCTGCCCTCTATGAGGTAAGAGCCCCCCCCCCATGCTATTACCTGATCATAAATGCCATTATATCATTAGAGAAGCAAGAGTTTAGAGTCTGTTATGTCTTGCGGTGTATGACTCAGAGCGGTAGTTTGAGACAACTGTTATGTTGTAGATTAGTGCATAGTATAAACAGCAAGCTGCTAGATACGGTTATTTTAAGAGTACACATGGCTGTTCTGCAGGTAACAGCTTTTTTATTTGTTCAGGTACACTCCAGTGGGGCGGTCTTTTTTCTCCTCCCCTGAGGGCTATGATCACCCATTGGGTGGGGGGAGGGAGGTGTGGTTTGGGTTCCACCAATCAGTGCGACCAGCTATGTGGAAGATGATGTTGAACATTGATGGTAAGTGATAGAGAAGGTTCTAAAAAAAACCGTACAACATGGTCCAAATTATCCTGTACTATGATCTAGGTGTTATTCATAGGTTATTAATGAAAAAGATCAACTAGTCCCCTTTTAACCTACAAATGGCTTGCATATAGTTGTCTATACATTTTAAGACAATAAGGTTTCATTTGTTAACATAGTTAACAACATTAGTTAACATGAACTAACAATGAACAATTTTACAGCATTTATCAATCTTGGTTAATGTTAATTTCAGCATATAGTAATACATTTTTAAAATCAAAAGTTGTATATGTTAAAGATTAATAAATGCTGTAAAAAATATATTGTTCATTGCTAGTACAAGAGACCCAATGCATTAACTAATGTAAACGAATGAAGCTTTATTGTAAATTGTTACCAAAATTACTTGCATCACCATTTCATGTTTATTTATTTAATAAATATGAGTGGTTTTGTCATGTGTAGTACTAACTTAATTTTTTACACTTTTTCCCTCCATAGTGTCTGCCACTGCATTCTACAAAGCTCAACCTGTGATTCAGTTCATGTGTGAGGTTCTTGATATCCACAACATTGATGAGCAGCCTCGTCCACTTACTGATTCCCATAGAGTCAAATTCACCAAAGAGATCAAAGGTTTGTGTTTTTATGTGCATGTCACATTTGTGGATTTTGCCCAAGTGATGGCTTTATCTTAATTTCTCCATATTGACTGGTTTGCACATTTAGACTCATTCGCCAAATTCTATTATGAATGATAAATCTACAGATTCTGAGTATTTTCCCCATTAACCTTCTAAGACCCGAGCGTGACTGCTGTATGCATTTTCCATTCCCCTTTTTGATTTGTAATTAGTAGCATGGAAGAAACATGCCAAAAAATTTTTTTTTAGACCAAATAGTTTTCCTAAAAATGTATGTCCATTTATGTGGACTGTGGGACTAAATTGTACATTTTAAAAAATACCAAGCTATAGAAAGTCCAATTTGTTTTTGTTTTATGTTTTTATCTAATTATTTATTATGTTTCCAGGGGTGTGTTGGTTATTCATGTTTTTGAGGCATTACAGACATTATATCAGAAATTAGTATAAATTTTTCTGTTTCAAAGTAATGGCCAGCATCATCTAGTCACTGCTAACCATGTTAAAATAACATTTTGCATGAGAAATTCTGAATCTATGTACTGATTACCATTGTCCCGTGTTTTCCAAACATGTTGAGTGTTCCAAACATCATCTGCAGCCTGAAACTGAACTTTTGACCGGATGTTGTTAGGAGTGAATGCACTTGGCTGCATAGGAAAGCTATAGGATGCTCCCTTGTTCCCTAGTTTCTTACCAGTTTTTTTTTATTTTTTTTTATTTTTTGTCGTTTCTCCCAAAAACAAACTCAGCTGAGATCGGCTGTGATGTTGATGTTGCTTTGTCACATGACTCAGTGCATCGAAAGTTAGGGTTAGGTTAGCTCATTCAGTTTAAAAGAAATTAAATTATGCATAGCCTATAGCGATGCCAAAACGTAATGTCCACGCATGTGGAAGCCAGGTCTCAGGAGGTTAAATGTTGTGGAAAGTACTCTTAGAGCTGTACTAGTTTTAATCTGAGCCTTGAAACTTGCTACTTGAGTTTGGAGCTGTATAATGGTGTAAATTTGATCTCCTCTCATTAGGTCTAAAGGTGGAGGTCACCCACTGTGGCACCATGAGGAGGAAGTACAGGGTGTGTAATGTTACTCGCCGGCCAGCCAGCCACCAGACGTAAGTGTACATGCAGTTCTGAAATCTTTCTCATAACTGCCCTTTATAAATTAAGGTTTGATTGATCTGGGAAGATAGATTGGAAAACAATGGAGGAAACTCCAAATCTTTGTCGTGGAAGTAAACATTTAACTCTCCTGGTTGCTATTTTAAAGAGCAAAACTGAAGAAAACAAACTCAGGAACTCCACAATCAATAAATAAGTTTAGTTTAAAGATAATCTACACATTATCTTTTATTTTGACAGGTTTCCTCTCCAGCTGGAAAACGGACAGACGGTGGAGAGAACAGTGGCTCAATACTTTAGAGAAAAGTACAGCTTACAGCTCAAGTACACCCATCTGCCCTGCCTGCAAGTGGGACAGGAGCAAAAACATACTTACCTGCCTTTGGAGGTGAGTCAATATAACAATAACAATATCCATATAACCATATAGTCATGTAATAATAACTACATATGATATGTTCTACTGCTATAAAAACATAAAGTTGCAAACTGTGTCACGACAGACTACATTTGCAGCTTGGCAGCCACCATCATGTAAACGATTAGTGTATATTTAAAGGAATAGTTCACCCAAAATTGAAAATTCTATCATCATTTACTCACCCTCATGCCATTTCAGATGTGTATAACTTTCTTTCTTCTGCTGAACACAAACAAAGATTTTTAGAAGAATATTTCAGCTCTGTAGGTCCATACAATATAAGTAAATGGTTGCCAGAACTTTGAAGGTCCAAAAAGCACATAAAGACTGCATAAAAGTTATCCATATGAATCCAGTGGCTAAATCTACATTATCAGAAGCGATATTATAGGTGCGTGTGAGAAACTGAACAATATTTATGTCCTTTTTTTAAATAAATCTCCACTTTCACTTGCACATTCTTCTTTTGTTTTTGGCAATTCACAATCTTCGTGCATACCACCACCTACTGGGCAGGGAGGAGAATTTATAGAAAAAAAAGACTTCAATATTGATCTGATTCTCACCCAGACCAATCATATCGTTTCTGAAGAAATAGATTTAAACACTGGAGTCATATGGATTACTTTTATGATGTCTTTATGTGCTTTTTGGACCTTCAAAGTCTGGTCACCATTCACTTGCTTTGTATAGAGCTGCAGAGCTGAAGTATTCTTCTAAAAATCTTCGTTTGTGTTCAGCAGAAGAAAAAAGTCATACACATCTGGGATGGCATGAGGGTGAGTAAATGATAAGAGAATTTTCAAATTTTTGGTGAACTAACCCTTTAATTGTTTATAGACACTTAATTTACATTTATGCATTTGGCAGACACTTTTATCCAAATCAACTTACAGCACATTGAAAATATAAATTTCTCAGAATGTGTGTTCCCTGGGAATAAATTCACAAACTTGGCTTTGTCAGTGACATACTCAGCCAAATGAGCAATGGGAACTACATTTCTTTTAACAGCTTTCATTTTTCCCAAAGTTTAGAATATCCATTTGTGTCTTATCCATTTGTGTCTATCTTCATCACCCAGGTGTGCAACATTGTGGCAGGCCAGCGCTGCATTAAAAAATTAACAGACAACCAAACCTCCACCATGATCAAAGCCACGGCCCGCTCGGCACCAGACAGACAGGAGGAGATCAGTAGACTGGTGAGTTTAATGAGTTGTGAATTAAAATTCTTCAAACAAACATTAAGATTTATATCACTGCCGCAAGTGCATAGAGTTATGTGTGATGGGAATTACATAATTGATGATGTCATTAACATAATTATACAATGCTTAACAGACATTCAAATATATGGAACAAAATGAATGAATAAAAGTTTAAGGATATTTTATATTTTAATGCACATTTACTATGATCTGTTAAGCTCTGATATGTAATGTTTTTTAATTCACTATTTCTCCTTCCCTTAGGTGCGCAGTGCCAACTATAACACAGACCCCTTCGTGCAGGAGTTCCAGTTCCGTGTTCGGGATGAGATGGCGGAGGTGACGGGTCGCGTCCTGCCCGCCCCCATGCTGCAGTACGGCGGCAGGGTGAGCTCTGAACACTTTATGGTACCCATCCCCTTTCACTCATGCGTGTTTAGAAATTGAGCATGGTTTGCGTCTAGATGAATGAATATTCTGTCTTTTTACATATATGGTAACACTTCACACTTCACACTAAGTTGTATGTATTACAGCTGAAGTATGTAACTTTTTCAGTGTTAAAATTCTTTCTTCTGTCCCAGCTTAATGTGAAGAGACAACTATAAGTAAGCCATTCATAGGTTAATTTTCTCGAAAATGTAAACACTGTGTCTCTGTGTTTGTTTTGAGTGGCCCGCTTAGACCCGCCTCAACGTTACTCAACCAATGGTTGTTTGAACAACTGCAGACAAGGGGCGTATTCAGAAAGCTGTTTTAAAAACATTGTTTATTTTTGTAATTCCGTACTGTGGCGCTAGTGTCGCAGAAATTACATACTGGAGGAATGTTTCACAACACACAGTGCATCGCACCCTGCTGCGTATGGGGCTACATAGCCGCAGACTAGTCAGAGTGCCCATGATGACCCCGTCCACCATCAAAAGCGCCTACAATGGGCACACAGGTGCGTCAGAACTGGACCTTGGAGCAGTGGAGGAAGGAGGTTGCCTGGTCCGATGAATCCCATTTTCTTTTACATCACGTGGACGGCTATGTACGTGTGCGCCGTTTTCCTGGGGATGTGATGGCACCAGGATGCACTGTGGGAAGATGACAAGCCGGTGGAGGGAGTGTGATGCTCTGGGCAATGTTCTGCTGGGAAACCCTAGGTCCGGCCATTCATGTGGATGTCAGTTTGACATGTGCCACCTACTTAAACATTGTTGCAGACCAGGTGCACCCCTTCATGGCAATGGTATACCCTGATGGCAGTGGCCTCTTTCAGCAGGACAGTGCGCCCTGCCACACTGCACACATTGTTTGGGAATGGTTTGAGGAACATAATGAAGATTTTAAGGGGTTGCCCTGGCCTCCAAATTCCCCAGATCTCAATCCGATTGGGCATCTGTGGGATGTGTTGGACCAACAAGTCCGATCCATGGCGGCTGATAATGTCTTGTTGCCAGATACCACAGGACACCTTCAGGGGTCTTGTAGAGTCCATGCCTTGGTGGGTCGGCGCTTTTTTGGCAGCAGTTATATATATATTTTTTTTCTTGGCAATATGTCCATGTCTAGCTAAAAGATATTGTTTGACATTATTGAGTTTCATTTAGAGAACATTAGCAATTAGCGTTAGCATTTTTTTCTAATCAGTTGCATTGAGACATAATGTAATATACTTCATAAAGATATTATGTATAATAAATAAAACTTCCAGTAAATGTATCCTTAATTGTCTTATATTTTCTTGGTTTGTGCTTGGTTTGAACACATCACGGTGACCTTCATATACAGTACATGTGTTACAGAATCGAACAGTTGCAACCCCAAGTCATGGAGTGTGGGATATGCGAGGGAAGCAGTTTCACACCGGAGTGGAGATCAAGATGTGGGCCATCGCTTGTTTCGCCACTCAGAGACAATGCAAAGAGGAAATTCTCAAGTAAGGTTTTCTCCAGCTTGTGTTCGCCAACAAATCGGCCTTTAAAATTAGAATTAAAACAGAAAAGGTGAAGATTCTCTCTTTCTATTTGTGCAGGGGCTTTACAGACCAACTGCGTAAGATCTCTAAAGATGCAGGGATGCCCATACAGGGCCAACCATGTTTCTGCAAATACGCTCAGGGAGCAGACAACGTGGAGCCCATGTTCCGGCACCTGAAGAACACCTACGCAGGCCTCCAACTCATCATCGTCATACTGCCTGGAAAAACTCCTGTCTATGGTAACTCAATGCTGATAGAAACACAAATTGACACTAGTTGACATTATCTTGCAGAGTCAATCTTGCATAGCCTTTCTATCTAAACGACTTGGTTTTTGCCACTTAAAAACCCCATGAAATCAAAAATGGAGCTTTGTGGCTTTAGCCCCTGTCTGTTAGCTTTGTGGTCCTTTTATATACAAAATTAACCTTTAGCAGATAAACATATTTACAGTCATTCTCTTTTGGGATACAGACCAGAAATATTCATGACCCATCCTGCACAACACAGATTTTTGTCTAGTCAAATGCTCTCTAGGGTGAGAATACCTACATATACTTCCAGTTTCAGTAGGAAATGCGTAAACACAGGAAAGAAAACTGTGCTCTTCAAGCCATTTCATGGGTTCTTTAATACTACTCATTCTTCAAGCTGTTGCACTGAACTCTGTACTCTCTTTCTCTAGCTGAAGTGAAGCGTGTTGGAGACACTCTGTTGGGAATGGCCACTCAGTGCGTGCAGGTGAAGAATGTGGTGAAGACGTCCCCTCAGACCCTCTCCAACCTCTGCCTCAAGATTAACGTCAAACTGGGTGGTATCAACAACATATTGGTGCCACATCAGCGGTAAGAGCAACTTAACTTACAATACGTTGATAAATATAAAAATCAGTGCACTCTGAAAGCCAGGCACTGCAAGAAAACCATGTTTACATGGATTATCAGGTTTTTCTTCAGTTTAGACATCAAAACTTTTAACAGACATGTGTACAACACATGCAATGCAAAATTGAGGTAATGCGCAATAATCTGTTCTAGACTGTGTTTACATGACATTTTAAATGATCTGGTTTCTCTTTGGTTTGAATGTCGAAATGTTTAACAGACATGCACTAAAGACAAGCACACATTGAATAAGCAACCAGGCAGTAAATGTTTTTTATATGAAACTTGAAATCAGGGTCATGGGCCAAAATGTAGGTATGCTGATAATTTTTTGACCTTTATATGACCCTACCTCAATAAAAGGAAATCGTTTAAGGTGTTTACATGACCGTAACATATTGTCAGCTTGTTAAGAATAATTTTGTAAGATTTGTATCATTTTATCATTGTTCATCAAATTGACTTTTTGTGAAAAGAAAATACCGGTAGATATTTTCAAATGTATATTTGTTAAAGGGATAGTTCTCCCAAAGATGAAAATTCTCTTATCATTTACTCACCCTCATGGCATCCCAGAAGTGTATGACTTTCTTTCTTCTGCCAACACAAACAAAGATTTTTAGAAGAATATCTCAGCTCTGTAGGTCCACACAATGCAATTGAATGGTGACCAAAACTTTGAAGCTCCAAAAAACATATAAAGGTAGCATAAAAGTAGTCCATATGACTCCAGTGGTTTAATCCAATGTCTTCTGAAGCGATCTAATTGATTTTGGGTGAGAACATACCAAAAACTCCTTTTTCACTAAACATCTTGCCATTGCAGTCTCTATGCACAATCATAATTTCATGATCAAATACACTTCTTATTGCTTGATGCATGCACAGAGCACTAGATGGCTCTAGGTAGTGTAATCGAACCTGAAATCATGATTGCCAAGGAGATTGCTGATGCCAAGATTTATAGTTTTTTTAACTTTTAAAAAAAGTTATGTTTTGGTCTGTTCTCACCCAAAACTGATTGGATTGCTTCAGAAGACATTGATTAAACCACTGGAGTCTTATGGATTACTTTTATGCTGCCTTTATGTGCTTTTAGGTGCTTCAAAGTCATACACTCTGGGATGGCATGAGGTTGAGTAAATGATGAGAGGATTTATTTCTTTAAAGCTGTGGCCTCTGACGAAAGTAGCAAAAAATATTATAGAAATATAATTATAATATACATATATACATTTGTATGCATATATACACAGAATATATTAATACAAAAAATAAGAAAATGTACTAACACCATGTTAATCTGTTCTGTTTTTGATTGATTTAATGTTTGTTATCATTTCTTTTTTCCAGCCCATCAGTTTTCCAGCAGCCTGTCATCTTTCTGGGAGCTGATGTCACTCATCCACCTGCAGGGGACGGCAAGAAACCCTCCATTGCAGCTGTGAGACCTCAATACTGGCATACGGAGACCACAAATATACATATACACCTTTCATCTAAAATACTTTGCAATTTTATAGTATCATATACATTTGAGAATAACACAATTGTTGCTCTGAATAGGTGGTGGGCAGTATGGACGCTCATCCCAGCAGGTACTGTGCTACAGTCCGTGTGCAGAGACCCAGACAGGAAGTCATACAGGATCTGGCATCCATGGTGCGAGAGCTGCTCATCCAGTTTTACAAATCCACCCACTACAAACCCACCCGAATCATCTTCTACAGGGACGGTGTGTCTGAGGGGCAGTTTAGACAGGTGAGGCTCTCTAGCACCCCCTCTCTTCCCTCTAAACAAAACTGCATATGGTCATGTCACAAGGAATCAAATTTTCCTTGATCTTTTGAGATGAAAGATCTTGATGTACTGTGAAAACATACTGTAACTTTCAGAAATTCAAACTTTCTACCCAGTCCAAAAAAAGAGCATTTATTGAAACTGATGTGCAACAACTGAACTTGGTGACTTCACATGGATGAATGCATCAACTCATGACTGTCCTGCAAAAATGGACTATTTAATTTCAAAGCTCAGAAATGGGGTGGAAAATTGTCTAAAATAATAACTGTTTTTGCTCAAAATACTTTCTTGACCTTTGGAGAAAAATTTAATAATACAAAAATATATTATATATATATAAACCCAATTGTACTCTTGAACCTTATTTCATTCTAGGTGCTGTACTACGAGTTGCTGGCCATTCGTGAAGCCTGTATTAGTCTTGAGAAGGAATACCAGCCAGGCATCACCTACATTGTCGTACAGAAACGCCACCACACACGGCTATTTTGTGCAGACCACACTGAGAGAGTGAGTGAGAGAGTTCTCCTGAATTCTTTGCATTTCTTTTTGCACAGTTTCTCTTTATGTCTAACTGGGGTCGTGCGGGTACAGGTGTTATAAAAAGAAACACTTATGTGTGTCATCCAAATCAATTACTGAACCCATCATTTACATATTATTTTGTCTTCTTTCCTTAATAAGGAACTGAATTCTTTAATGCGTTAACTAAAAAAAATTGAGACTCGTAAGATATTGACATTGAATTATCAAATAAGTTAACAGTCACCCAAATTGATTTTAATTTTACGTCCAAGGTATCAATTTAGTATTAAGTTTACCGAGGTACCAGAGGCTGGTTTAATCCATTCCAACCCTATAGCTAACTTTCACTTTTTTAATATATATTTTTTAAGGTGGGCCGTAGTGGTAACATTCCAGCAGGTACCACAGTGGACACTGACATCACCCACCCTTATGAATTTGACTTTTATCTTTGCAGTCATGCTGGAATACAGGTATGAGCACACATGACAAAAAGATAACTATTTTATAACAGTGCATTGTTCAGACTTTTTTGTCTGTTATAACAATACAGATTTATTATTTATAATAAAAATTACTCAAATTGGAGAGCCTAGATCTCAGTTTGCAAACATTTCAAATAATTTGTCTTTTTTTATTTATTTATTTATTTTTTATTTTTTTATCTACACCACCTAACGCTCATCGTTACCCCAGGGTACAAGCCGACCTTCACACTACCATGTGCTATGGGATGACAACTGTTTCACAGCCGATGAGTTCCAGCTATTGACCTACCAGCTGTGCCACACATATGTTCGCTGTACCCGCTCCGTCTCTATCCCTGCGCCAGCCTACTACGCCCACCTAGTGGCCTTTAGAGCCCGTTACCATTTAGTGGACAAAGAGCACGACAGGTAATAAATATTCTGGTCTTTTTCTCGCTGCCTCTGTTTCTTGGTCTCTAAGTTAAAATGTTGTGACTATCTTTACAGTATCTGATCATGTTACCAATCAATTAAAAGCTCCATGAAATAGCTTGATGAATTTTCTTTTTTTCTGTATTCTGTAACAAGAAGTTGGGATGGGACATATTGAAGGGCGTGCCCTTATAGCCAATAGCCTTTAGTTTAAAGGAATAGTTCACCCAAAAATGCAAAAACATTTTCTCATCATTTACTCACTCTCATGCCATCCCAGATGTGTATGACTTTCTTTTTTCTGCAGAACACAAACAAAGATTTTTATCAGAATATCTCAGCTCTGTAGGTCCACACAATGCAAGTGAATGGTGGCCAGAACTTTAAAGGTCCAAAAAGCACAAAGGCAGCATAAAAGTAATCCATATGACTCTAGTGGTTAAATCAATGCCTTCAAAAGCGATATGATAGGTGTGGGTGAGAAACAGATCAATATTTAAGTCCTCTTTTTCTATCAATCTCCACTTTCACTTTCACATTCTTTTGTTTTTGGCGATTCCCATTCTTTGTGCATATTGAACAATATGCACTGCCTGCTGGGCAGGGAGGAGAATTTATAATAAAAAAGGACTTAAATGTTGATCTGTTTCTCACCCACACCTATCATATCGCCTTTAAAGATAGGTATGGGTGAGAAACAGATCAAGATGGTGCCGCGGATGGCAGCCACGGTATGGAGCTCTCTATAACAAGGTTAAAATGGGAAAGGAGGAGGCAGGAACCAGCTGAACGGTCAAAATAATATTTAATGAAACAAAAAGACACACAACACAAACACACACATGGCAGCTGCGTGTGGCTCTCTCTCTCTCTCGAACTGCCACATCCCGCTACACCTATCCCTCTCCTCGGCTGATTAGTCTGATTATGTCACAGCCCTGCCCTCCTCATCACACTCCTCCCTCCTTTGCCTCAGGCCAGGGAACACCCGGCATGACGTACACCCCCCCCCCTTTCCGGGGATCAAATCACAGACACAGAACAACAATACCCGGACTCAGTTATTATTATTCTTGGGGATTTTAACAAAGCAAACCTCACACGTGAAATGCCAAAATACAAACAGCACATTACATGCCCAACCAGAGACAGAAATATACTAGATCATTGCTACACAACAATAAAGGATACATATCGCTCTGTCCCTCGAGCAGCTTTGGGACTATCTGATCACTGTCTGGTTCATGTTCTTCCAACCTACAGGCAGAAACTAAAATCAGCTAAACCTGTAGCAAAGACTGTAAAACAATGGACCAATGAAGCAGAGCTGGAAATACAAGCCTGCTTTGACTGCACTGATTGGAGTGTATTTGAGGCTGCAGACACCAATCTGGACGAGCTCACAGATACTGTGACATCATAAATCAGTTTCTGTGAGGATGTGTGCATTCCTACTAGGACTTATTTAACATACAACAATGACAAACCGTGATTTACAGCAGAGCTCAGGCAGCTTCGTCAGGCAAAAGAGGATGCTTATAGAGGGGGGGATAAAGTATTGTACAGTCAGGCCAGGAACACACTGAATAAAGAAATCAGAGTGGTTAAAAGAAGCTATTCTGATAAGCTGAAAAACAAGTTTTCAGCTAATGACCCTGCATCAGTGTGGAGTGGCCTGAAACAACTTACTAACTACTGGACTCCTACCCCCAACACTGTAGTGGACCAACAACTGGCTGATGACCTGAATGTCTTCTACTGTAGATTTGAAAGGCCCAATCTCATACCCCACACTCACTCTGACCTTCACTTCACACAAACATCTACGCCTCTTGCAACCCCCCTCCTGCTACTCAACCTGCTCTTAAGATCTGTGAAGAGGAGGTGTGCCGTGTCTTTTCGAAAATAAAAGACAAGGAAAGCACAGGGCCCAGACGGTGTTTCACTCACTTGTCTAAAATCCTGTGGTAACCAGCTGGCCCCCATCTTTACATTGATCTTCAGTGGATCACTGGTGCAGTGTGAAGTCCCATGCTGCTTCAAAAACACTCAATCTTCATTCCTGTCCCAAAGAAACCCAAAATCAAAGGACTTAATGACTACAGACCCATCGCTCTGACATCTGTGGTCATGAAATCATTTGAGAGACTGGTGTTGGCCCACCTGAAGAAAATCACTGGACCCTTTCTTGATCCCCTTCAATTTGCTTATCGAGCAAACAGGTCTGTGGATGATGCAGTCAACATGGGATTGCATCATATCCTGCAACATTTGGACAGACCAGGGACATATGCAAGGATCATTTTTGTGGAGTTCAGTTCAGTTTTCAACACCACCATCCCAGCTATTCTCCAGACTAAATTACACCAACTCTCTGTTCCCACGTTTATCTGTCAGTGGATTTCCAGCTTTCTGACGGACAGGCAGCAGCTAGTGAGACAGGGGAAATTCACTTCCAGCACATGTATAATCAGCACTGGTGCCCCCCAGGGATGTGTGCTCTCCCCACTACTCTTCTCCCTGTATAAAAATGACTGCACTGCCTAGGACCCCTCTGTCAAGCTCCTGAAGTTTGCAGACGACATACTGTCATGACAATGAGTCTGTATACAGAAGGGAGGTTGAACGGCTGGCTCACTGGTGTAGTCAAAACAACCTCGAGCTGAACACACTCAAAACGGTGGAGATGATTGTGGACTTTAGGAGGTACACCCCAACACTGTCCCCCCTCACCATTCTAAACAGCACTGTGGCAGCAGTGGAGTCATTCAGGTTCCTGGGCACTACCATCTCACAGAACCTGAAGTGGGAGACCCACATTGACTCCATTGTGAAAAAAGGCCCAGCGGAGGTTGTACTTCCTTCACCAGTTGAGAAAGTTCAACCTTCCACAGGCACTGCTGATACAGTTCTAACCAGCAGTCACTCGAGTCTGTCCTCTGCACTTCAGTAACTGTCTGGTTTTGTGCAGCTACGAAATCAGATATCAGAAGACTACAAAGGACAGTTCGGACTGCTGAGTGGATTATTGGTTGCCCCCTGCCCTTAAATTATATATATATATATATATATATATTAGTCCTATTATGTATTTCCATATATGCTTTATTTTCTATTCACTTTTATTTTTATTCTGTATTTTTATTATTATCTCTGTATTGTTTGGACACTGGAAGCTTCTGTCACCAAGACAAATTTCTTGTATGTGTAAGCATACTTGACAATAAAGCTGATTCTGAAGATATGGATTTAACCACTGGAGTCTTATGGATTACTTTTATGCTGCTTTTGTATGCCTTTTGGACCTTCAAAGTTCTGGCCAGCATTCACTTGCATTGTATGGACCTACAGAGCTGAGAAATTCTTCTTGAAATCTTTGTGTTGTGCAGAAGAAAGTAAGTCATAATACACATCTGGGATGGCATGAGAGTGAGTAAATGAGATAATTTTTGGGTAAACTATACCTTTAAGTCACACCACAACAATTTGCTAGTCTTGCTTTTTGCTTGTTGTAGTGGCATTAAAGGGAAGGCAATTCTTATTATGGGGGAAATTTATTGAACAAAAATTTGTATGTGGGGGTATTTGGGAAACCTTTTCAGAAACGGTAAAAGATGCAAAAGGCATGTAGAAATATAATGTACTATACTAGTTCATCATCATCATAAAATCATGAAGATACACCAAACATACACAATTCTTTTTTAATGACATTTTATTAACCTTAACATAGTGAACTTTGCCAGCTACCTAGAAACAAATGAATTACCTTGGCATTGGCAAATTGACAATTGTGAGTTGCCATGTACTAAAGCCATTCCACCAGCACAATTAAGCATGGTTAGCTAACCATGCTTAAGTGGAAATGTTACTGGAACCGGTCCTCAACGTGTTCAGAACCGTTTGGCCTGATGGTGGAAAAGCTGCTTTTGTGTATACTTGAATCTTCTTGATATATGTCAGGTATAATATAATGGGGTAAATATAAGGCAAATTTTTTTCTCCTTTTTACAGTGCGGAGGGCAGCCATGTGTCAGGCCAGAGTAATGGGCGAGACCCCCAGTCCTTGGCCAAAGCCGTGCAGATCCACCACGACACTCTGCGGACCATGTACTTTGCTTAACCCCGCCTCCTTGTACCTGTCAGTCACCTGTCATCATGCACTTAACTGAGGAGGGCTTCTCCCAACCACAGGCTGCTACAGATAACCAAATTTAACCGAACTTACTGGAGGAAATAGCACTGTTATGCAATAGAAAAATAGCCAATCTTTCCACTGCTGCTTTTGCTTACTGATTTACTGTTTAATTGTTTTAATAATGCAGATTTAGCAGCTATACCATTATTTATTAGATTTGTAGATCAACTGTTAATTTTGCGTTTTTAGGTCACAAAACCAAGTGTAAAGGTTTGCTTGATCAACTCGTACTGGATCAGCCAATGAGGCAGTGTTATTTGTTTAGGACAGTGGCGATCATGTAGATTCCTCCAGCAGAGTTTAGTTTCAACCTTGATTACAAATGAACCAAGTCATCAAGATCTCACGTTTTCAAATGAAAATTACATGTAGATGTGTTTAGAGCAGAGTTGTAGGAAGGTAGCACCTCTGGTTTAGGATTTAGATTTGTTTTAGGTCTGGTGAAGATTGCTGTTGGAGGAATGCCACTAGAGGGCAGTGCAAAGTTTTGCTATTATGAGTTGACATCTTGGGTTTTCAACTGTTGCTGTATGTGCTTTTAAACATTTCTTCCTGGAATGTTTTACCATTTTGTTCCAGCTGCTCAGAATCCACATCTGTGGAATTCAGAATACATCTTGGGTTACTTTTTTTTTAACAAAGGATTCTTATTGAAGCTCAACTTTTATTCCAATTTCAGATTTTTTCATATGATTATACTCCGTATACCTCTGTGATACATACATTTTCTGGTTCACGCACTGCATGGAAAATGCTTCGCCTACCAATTAACTTTTTTCCAAGCTGTTCCTCTTGGATTTCTCCTTGGCTCACTCATTAAGCAGGGGTGTTGATTAGCTAAGGGCTGCGGTATCACTGAAAGGGATACTTCGAACTTGAGTGACAGTCAGGATTTGGTAAAAAGTTTCTATGTAGTCAACATGTTTATGTATGTGCGTTGAATGCCCATTGCCTCATTCTTCTGGTGTGCACTTATAGCACAAGCTTTTGAGTCTGTCGGAGCATGACCACAACATACTTCATGGTTATGTGTTCGCATATAATTCCACCCAAGCTACTCGGTTGCCTACGTTATCCTTTAATATTAACTTTACAGCTGTTGGACATTTCATATTTGGCATACATTTATGTTCTTTGAGGTTATTTATGAGTTTGCTTTTAACATTGTCAATAGTGCGTCTGTAAATTAACTATTTAACTTATCAGTTTTTCTATTTTTTATTTCTCATTTTAGCCCTGTGACCTGACAAACGCTGTCCCAGAAGCCTTTTAGTACAATAAGCCAATTATTGAAGGCTGTTTTAGACTTTCATTGTACAATGCAAACCATACTTTTAGTGAATGCTTTAATTTTAAACAGTCTTTGTTATGTGTGGCATTTGTAAGAGAACTTGAACGCCATGGGTGTGGATTGGAAGGTTTTATTGAAATGGATTGGCAAGCCAATTGGTGTGTTTAAAGGCTGTTGTGAGGGCTGAGATAGTGGGTTACATAGTTAGGTTGAGTTTACAGAAGAGATGGTAAATCTCTATGTCTTATGCGGAAGACGCGACTTGCTATCAAGAGATTTAAAACAAGCTATTCGTATAAAGTCAATTGAGACAAAGTGCCTATTTTATAGGAAATATCCCTCAAATTCAATTCTGTTGAGGTACATTATAAATATATATTTAAAGTAACTTCATGTTGTGTATGATATTTAGCTATTAAAAGATATTTATAAGATATTTAGCTATTAAAACTGTTAAGGTCTTTATTCTTTATTTGAATTAACTAATGTAGAACTGACAAAACTAAGTCCTGGGTCATTTTTTCCTCTTCTTTCTTTCAAACTTTCTTTCATACATACATACTTTTGATCTTTCTTTCCAACTTTCTTTAGAGCAAACCTTTCGAATGAATGTTCTTTTGAATAAACTTTTTTCTTTCTTTCTTAATCACCATTGCTTTCCAGTGTTTTCTGAAGGTTCTTTCTTTCAGTCTTCTTTCAAATGAACCTTCTTTCAAACTAACCTTTTTTCGATTTAAAAAAAAAAAAAAAACATAATTTTTTTTTTTACTTCTATCAATCTTTCTTTTTAGCTTTTCTTTCCCTTCTATTTCACAGCCCCTGTGTATTCAGCTGCATTCCACACAGACCAAACCAGCGTGCCTCAAAAAACAGGGGTAGCAGGGAGTAAAGGCATTTGAATTGTAGTAGGGTGGGTGGAGGTTTATATTTGTTAACTCTGTGACCTCTGGCACCCTTTCACATCGCCCTTACAGTAAATGGCACTGTGGACTTTCTGCCCTATAGCCACAAATAGGTGTTGACCAGTGTAGCTGCTATTGTGCATACCACTTAAACACCTGCTTTTCTATTTGGAGAGAAACCAAGAGAGATTCTGTGAGAAATTACTGACAAATATATTGCTGCACTTAACTGATTTATACAAAGTCTCAGATTGGGTGAAATGCCCAAGGTGCTAAGTGATGTGGTGCTGTAATTTGGGGGATCTTCACCACAATAATCTCTATCTATTGTGCATTTCCTGCTAAACCTTGTCAAATTTTAGATTTTTTTTCCCCTTTTAGGTCATTCAGTTAGCTCGCTAATTTTTGAAAATTCACTTTCATTTTCTAAATTATTTGAAAATTTTGGAAGCATATAAAGGAACAGTTTTATTTCAGCAAATTTACAAATATTACTTAAGGGACAGACCTCCCCAAAATTAAAATTGTTGTCATTTAGTCACCCTAGTGTTGTTTGAAACCCATATTACTTCCTTCCATGGAGCACAAAAGATGATACTTAATATTGAGGACTGACAGTTCCCATTCACTTTCATTATACAGAAAAAAAGAGCAACTTCAACACTGCTCAAAATTTCTCTTGTGTGCCATAGAAGAAGAAAAAAGTAATGCGGGTTTTGAACAAAATAAGGGTGAATAAACAACAACAGAATTTACATTTTTGGTTGAACTAACACTTTAGTCTTAGATTCAAACATTTAGAAGTTTTTAATTTAAATGTTTTAATGAATAGCAGATAAACTGAAATTCACCAACAACGAAAAAATCCTTGCGATTATGTCGAATGGTTTCAGTGCTCTCTTTCTTTGTTTCAGTGTGTTTAAGAACTGTTACTTCTCTGCCGCAACCAGCATTTGAATTCACTTAAATTAAGTGTTAAATAGAACCTGCACCCATGCATGTTAAGCTGTAGGTGTTGTGTGCTTAAATCTTTCGATGACAGCTTATACAGCCTTCTGAAGCTGCCACAGAATAAGTTGCTATAAAGGCCTGTAGGTGGGGCATTGCATGTAGGGGTGGGTCTAACCTGGTTGATGGGTGTGGCTTAAACAGCACCTCCCTTAAACCGTGACATGACACACACTTCACCCCCTGGCTTAAAGCTGGACCATGGATACCTTCACTTATAGCATTTTTAATTCAGAGCAGAAGTATATTTGTATATTTTTAAATAATGGAACTGCATAATGCACATCAGTTATTTTTGCTAACAAAGTCAATGAGAGATTAAGCAAAAGATGATAATAGTGATGCTAATCATGATAGGGACTAATATAAAGTAGGCTAATATGCAATAGACTATTGACTAAATTCGTCTCATCTTGTTTTTCAAAAGTAAGTTGTCTCTGCATTGTCCCATGGTATTAAAAAAAAAAAAAAAAAAAAAAAAGGTCTACAAAGAGATGAACCTTCAGTCATTTCATTCTAGTTCTTTATTTCTTTTAACTTAAACATGTAGGTACCACCTCAGACATTTCCATTTAAGTGAAAGGGATAGTTCACCCAAAAATGAATTTTTTGGGGGTGAACTATGACTGTGAATGGTGACTGAGACTGTCAGTCTCTAACATTCTACCTAACATCTCTTTGTGTGTGTGTGTGTGTGTTCCACGGAATAAAAAAGTCATACAGGTTTGGAAAAACATGAGGTTGAGTAAATGATGAAAGAATTTTCACTTTTAGGGGAGAGATTCACACATAAGCACATTTGAAAATGTCTGTAGGTTACTAACCCCTTTGAACTTATCGTTGTGTTGGTGTCTGAACTAAAGTGATGAAAGTTTATGCTGCCCAACTGTTTTATTCAAGCCTGGGGTATTTGCTGCTTGTCTTTATTGCTTTGACTTTGTTAAGGTGAAGGTTCATCTTTAGGGCAGACTAGTTAGTGGAATGTGCCTTTTCTGATGGTGCTGTTCTCAGACAAAATAAAAGACATTTTAAGGGCCCAGCAAGCCTATATTTAAGTTTGTATAAACTGATATTATATACTGTATAATGTGTGTTTCAGAGTGTTAAAATGTATGTGTGGGTGTGATTGTGTCTCTTTATTCGCCAAGAAAACAAAAAATCACAGCGCTTGCCAGTTACATGGTCTCTGGACCAAACCTTCAACAAGGTTTTTTTTTTTTTTTTTTTTTAAGAATTTGGCACTGCATAACTAACAGATCAAGCACTGACCAGGAAGGCTACTGTATAAAGCCTGGGAATGTCAGTTATATCCCAAACCTTTTGTTGTTGTTTTCATATTTTATTTTATTTTTTTATTTTTTTTTTTTTTCATTTCCTACAGTCAGTGTCAAATCTGTGTTCTCTGTATGTAATGAAATAGCAATAACTTAATTGTTAACATCACAAATACAGTATTTGGCCTGAATTTCAGTTCTGGACACCTTTATATCAACTGGTTTGTTTCTAGCCAGGAACAAACAAACCTGATCCAACTGTTACATTTATTAATGTGGTAAATTTATTTGGGATATATCAGCAATGTCGCAAAAATTATTTGCAGAATCTCAAAGGAGCTATTGATCATTGGCATAGATTGCTAAATTATGACATCGGTATACAGTATGTGATTAAATACAGTTCATTATTAGCAACTAATCAAACATCTTGTTTGTAAAGAGTACAATCAGGAGTAACAGTGTCCAGATTGATCAAACTATGTAAGCTTCTTAACTTGAAGGAACTTCATAGAATTTAGCACTCTTTCCATTGTGATGTAACACACTTTCAATGCTTTGGCGTAATGGTTTAGTTACTGTGTGCTGAAATAACAATATTAATTAACTTATAATACAACTGTCTTGTTTTAGAAATATATTTGATTCTTTTGTTTTATTTCTACCCTTCTAATTGTGGTCCCTTCTTTTTATTTGGTTGTTCTATTTAATTGTCAATATTTTAATAAATGTATGTTTGCAAACTTTGATGGATATGTTTTTCAACTGTTTTGTCTGGACGAAAATGATGCATATGAATAAATATTGAATATACATTCAGTATGTTTTGTTTAGTTGTGGTAAGGGTTGACTTTGGTAAATTATCATTTACTGTTCACCTTATTGTAAATTTACTTCTCAAGTTATTGTACTATATACACTCACTTAACACTTTATTAGGAACACTATGGTACTAATAAAGTGCCCGATGTCTTCCGCTGTTGTAGCTCATCCGCCTCAAGGTTTGACCGTGGCGAGCTGTGCATTCTGAGATGTTATTCTACTCTCTACAATTGTACAGTGGTTCTCTGAGTTACTGTAGCATTTCTGTAACCACAAACCAGTTTGGCCATTCTCCGTTGACCTCTCATCAACAAGGCATTTCCATCCGCAGAACTGTTTCTGTTGTGCATGAAAATTCCTGGAGATCAGCAGAAATACTCAAAACAGCCCATCTGCCATCAAACATCATGCCACGGTTAAAATCACTGAGATCGCGTTTTTTAACGCACCATTCTGATGGTTGATGTGAACATTAACTGAAGCTCCTGACCCGTATCTGCATGATTTAATTCATTGTACTGCTGCCACACGATTGGCTGATTAGATAATCGCATGAATAAGTAAGAGGTGTACAGGTGTTCCTAATAAAGTGTTCAGTGAGTGTAGTATAATTTGTTAACAAGGAATGATTCAGATTAACATCCTTTTGTACATCAAAGTACAGATGCTGAAAAGTGTAGTGAATATGGTAAAACTTGACAGATTATATAAGTAGAAAATTGATTTATCATTTATTAATCCCATGATGGAAAATACATGATGCCATAATATTTAGAGAAACCACCTCCATATGGACAGAGATCAAAAACATGATTTGAATACCAGGATACAACAGATTTAAAATATACTGCACATTTTTGACTGATCATTCCATGCTCAAAAATATTTTAAACAATTCACAGCACACTTTGAAAAGGAAGGTGCATCACTTGCATAGTACCTGATTTTCTTTTTTTAAATACACTCAGTTAGTACTGTTAAGTACCTTTCGTTACTTTTAGAATGGTTTAAATGGATTCAAAAAGTTGCCGGAAACATTCTATTGGGATTTTGGTCTTGTCAGTTCACTGGTGTCTTGCAGATTCTGTGGGATTCACACAGCAAATCTCCAGTTCCATCTCATTTTTTATATTTTGTAATGGACTAAAATCTGGGGACTCTACAGGCATTGTTATGTCTTTGGAACCAGCTTGATATGTGCTTTCTGTCATGCAGCATTATCATCCTGAAGTATCAATTCATGGACTCGTCACCTGTAATCATAAATATGTGCACATAGTCAGCAACATATATACTTTGGTATGTTGTGCCATTCAAATAATGCTTAAATTAAATTAAGGGATCTGATGTGCCATTCCCTGTGAACTACATGGGCAAAAGTAAGTGGACACCCCCTTCTAATTAATGATTTTGGCTGGGTGGAAGAACTTAATTGGCATGCACAAAGCCCAGACCTTAACCCCGTTGAACACTTTAGGGAAGATTTAGAATGCTGACTGCATGCCAGGCCCCATTGGCTAACATCAGTGGCTTACCAAACTGATGTTTGAGTCTGAATGAGAGCAAATACCTGCAGCCATGTTACAGCATCTATTGTAAAGTCTTTCCAGAAGATTAATGCCCATGGTTTTGAAATTAAATGCTCAACAAGCACATGTTGGTGTAATGTTTGGGTGCCCACTGCCCACATACTTCTGGCCATATACAGTAGTTTATTGTTATTTTCCAGCGAAGGCTGGTCTAGTCTTGCTAATTAAGATAGTTAAGCAGCCAAGTGGGATACCAGTACACAAGCAGGGTACTTATCAGTTAATTTCAGGTTAATGTTAATGAACTGGAGGATGTGTAGTTACATTTCTGCATTGTCTCTTTGAGGCTGTTCCTCATGCACATTCAGAGTTAAAGACGCATCAGCCATAAGGAAAGAGTCTATAGAACTGTTGCTGATCCTCATCGGTGCAAGACGCCGTAGCCTGTTGGGCGTCATTGGCAAGCGTCCCTGTGCCCTTTGGGAAGGTGCAACAGCCATGTCTGTCTCGGGCTCCATTAGCCAGGGTGGGCTTTGTGTGGGAGTGCCCATATCTGGCATGTATGCTGGATTCTCTATGCCTGCTTCAATGGGGGAAGCACACACATACCTTAAACTTACACATATACAAATGTTAGTGTTTGTGCTATTGGATAGAATTGCTCTTTATGTACAAAAAGATGTTTCAGACCACTTTGCTTACCTCCCACTATATATGTGTCACTTGTGAAATGACCATTCGTGACACTACTCTCACTACCAACAGCACAGTCAACTAAAAACACAAAATTGAGAATGATGCTTAGTCGAAGAGAATTATGAATAGACAGACAACTGTGGATGGATGGATGGATGGATGCATGCATGGATGGATGGATGGACAGATGGATGAATGGATGTAAGGAAGGAAGGATGGACGGACAGACAGACAGATAGATACCTTCATCTCCATTTGGATAGTCTCTACCATCTGGGAGTCCATTAGACATCTGAAAATATGGATAAATAGATAAATGTAACATTACAGTTGATTGGTTCAGGGTAAAGGGAAGATCATAAATATCTAATACCTTATGTGTTTGCTCCTTGCTGTGCTTGATTTTTTTGGCACGGTTGACACCCATTTTAGCAGATTTGAATGACTCAAGGCGGCCCCTCATGGTCCTCTGGAAGATCTCCTGCACTTCATCCTCACTTTGGTTGATGCCAAATTGACAGCGACTGTATTTGTGACGGTGCTGCAGGGAAAATGGAGGAAAATTGATTGATCGGGTGGAACTGTATTATGTGCACATGTAATCAAGGGAAACGTGTTTGTGGATCAATTGAGAAATATAGTATGTACATGTGTATGTGTGTGTGCAGGCCAATTCATACATGCTTTCTGCTCCTGTATAAGTGCTGCTGTAGAAGATGATGGGCATTGAAGTCATCAACCAATTTTTTAAGGTCTTGCCCATGGATGTCCAGGGATACTGATGGGACACTGTCTTTTCTAATTTGCAAGAGACCAAAAATCTTAATTACTGCCACATTTCAACATATTGAGATTTATTTATCTAATGTCAACTTTCTGGGCAGTGCAATCATAGCACTGTCAGTTCATCCAAACCTATTCATAAATTAGATTCTTTGTCCTATATGTAACTATAGCAAGATCTCTGTCTAGACAGCAATTATTTCTCCCTTTTTATTATTAATAACTGCTAACTTTAAGAAAAACTCTACGCTAGTCTGATATTAAATTGATAGGAGGCATCTAGTTTAAATGTCATATTTCAATAGTGTCTCAAAAAATAAAAAGTGTTTCCTCTGCTTCTGGTCATTTCGAGTACTTTTAACAAGACTTAAAAGGATATTTCACCCAAAAATAAAAATTCTCTCATCATTTACTCATGCCATCTAAGAGATGTGTATGACTTTTTTTCTTCTGCTGAACACAAATGAATATTTTTAGGAGAAAAATCTCAGCTCTGTAAGTCCATACAATGCAGGTAGTGATCAGGCCTCTGAAGCTCCAAAAAGGAGATAAAGTCAGCATAAATGTAATCCATATGACTCCAGTGGTTTAATCAATGTCTTCTGAAGCAATCCAGTTGGTTTTGTGTCAGAACAGACCAAAATACAGTATAACTCCTTTTTCATTGTACTTCTTGACAACAGTCTCTAGGCACAAACATGATTTCAAGCTCGATTACACTTCCTTGTGCTTGACAGCACTAGATGGCGCTTTAGGAAGTGTAATCGAGCTTGAAATCACAATCACATTACATTGTGGTCTGTTCTCACCCAAAACCAACTGGATCGCTTCAGAAGATATTGATTAAACCACTGGAGTCTGACGGATAATGTTTATGCTGACTTTATTTCCTTTTTTGGGCTTCAAAGGCCTGATCACCATTCACTTTCATTGAATGGACCTACAGAGCTGAGATATTCTTCTAAAAATCGTTGTTTGTGTTCTGCAGAAGAAAGAAAGTTATACACATCTGGGATGGCATGAGGGTGAGTAAATTATGAGAGAATTTTCATTTTTAGGTGAACTATTCCTTTATTAATTATTATTATTAACTAAGGCTATTAGTTATTCACTCCCTTTTCCACGCTCCGCTCTTCCGAATTTTGTCATCAAACTTCCTGTCTGTATTAATGCTACTAAGAGTCGTTAAAAATGGATTAAGTGTGGGAGCACAGAAAGTTTTTTTTCTACCAAGAGTTGACGGTGTGAGTCTACAACACCCCTTTACTACGTGAAAATACAAGTGAAGTGTTTTTTCTGTCACTCTAAATGTTCGTTTTTTTCTTACACCCAAAGAGGTCAATTGGACCTGGCAGATCACATTTAGACAGTTATGAGGCACCGCACTTTTTCATAATACAAGCATTTAATTGTTATATGTGTAATTCTGCTTAATTTTTAGGTTTCAACTTGTTAATAATCTGTGTCAAAATGTGTAGTTGATATGAAATTTCCAACAGTGACAGCTCATATTATTACACATGCAAGTTCAACATTAAAGAAAATTACAATTGTACTTTTTAAAATTAGTCACCCTAAATTTTTTAGAGGCTTAAATATGATAAAATTGTTGTAAACGGAATATAAAATAAAAACAAACACTTTCAACGTGTGTATGTATTAATTATGTAGTTGCACCCCTTCCCCGGTTTAACGCTCAAAAAATCTGCTTTCTTTAACTACTATAACGCAATGGGTGAATAACATGAGAAGATGGTCAGAGGTGTCTTATGCGATATTTTTAATGACTTTGTGTTATCTCTTGGAGTTTAATGAGCAAAGAGGCACATCAGCACGTCCACAGCTTAAAGGTAGGATCTTGTGTATTTATGAATAAAATACTCTTGTTTTAAAAACTCCCTGCTCTGCTTCAAGTTGTTATGACATCATCTGAACACTTTAAAATACTCATGATAGTTTATGACAACCCTATAACCCATAAATCCACTTCGCTAGCCATTTACACTTGGACATCAACACCATAGATATCTATTTAGAACCACTAGAACGGAAGTTCCGATACAACATTTTCAAGATGGCTGCGCGCTAGTTTCTCTGGCGCATAAGGTAAACAACAGCTGGCTCTTAAATATGTGGTATTAGAATACTACAAATAAAATGTCCCGACTACCTGATAGATATCACTGAAACATGTGTACTGAGAAATCACGCCTGTCTCAGCAACAGTCCTGCTGTAAACAAATAAATAAGTGGCCGGCCCGCGTTTTTGCAGCATAGCAGAAAAGCTCTCCCCTCATTTATAATTTTGCGCGTTCTGTATTGCTGACTTCGGGTTGGCTGACATGTGTTTGGAGGGCGGGACTTTGGAGAGAGCATAGCTGAAGCAAGTAAACCTGCTGAAATCGCTTACAGCACTTTCAGTCAGGTATAGAGTATATTCAAGCAAAACGTTATTTACAATAAGTAAGTTTCAAGTTTACAATGATTATTCTCCCAAACAAATTCTGAAGAGTAAGCAACTGTGGTGAACTTTGTTTTAGACATACTGTATTCAGTGCACTTACACAATGGAGGTTACTGAAATATTTTCAGTCCCAAACTCGTAATTGGACATATCGACCATTATATCAGGCATCAAATGCTGATATTTCGAGCCAGACTGCTTTTTGAAATCTACGTTGGCCGATTCATCACTACGAACGAATGCCAGAGAACCTTGGCGTTCACCCTACATAAAAAAAGACAAGTACATTTGTCATCATCTACATTGTCAGTACTCAAGCAACATTATAGAATGTGGATTTGTAAATTGAATTTATAAACCTTTTTTTAAGCAGAAATAAATATGATTATAAATAAATTGATTTGTAAAAAGAAAAAAAAAAAAGGCTACATTCTTGAAAGAATAAGCCTACACTGAATTTAGATCTAAAAGACTACAGTAGTGCATACCTGGATTGGAAACGCTCTAAATTTGCTATGTAATCACTATTTATGTTTGTATCTGGTACTAATTTAAACTTTTGTTAAAGGATAACCTTGCAGTTTGATACAGGCAATTTAAATGCAATTTAAGACAACCAAAAATAATAAATTGCAATATAATGTTGATAGAAGCTAACCCATGCACTCACCTCAGAGACATAATTCATGGCATCATCGAGATTGAGTTTGTGAAAGATACTAAAGAGATAGTCTTTGTTTTTTCTGGCCTTAGGTTTCATCAATAACCAGCTAATATACTTTTCTTCAAATCTGTTCCAGCTGATAGAGAGACCAATGAAAAGATAGGCTGTGTATTATTATATATTCATATTATATTTCTATAAAATAATTTAGTGTATGCACAAAAACAGAGGAATGCACACTTTCTGGTCCACCAGTTGTCTCCTATGCGTCCACAAATGTCCTCCACTGCTGCAAGTATGTGGTCAAATGCCTATAAAGACACCATCAAACATGGTAAAAAAAAATTATATATATATATATATATATATATATATATATATATATATATATATATATATATAAACCTTATTTATTAAGCCATTAGTTTGTAAAAAATCTCTGGTGACTCGTTGTAAAGAGTGTGTAGAGATCCAAGTGTTATAGCTAGAGTGTTATTGTGTCATGAAGGACAGTTACCCTATTGTTCACTTTTTCAACAAGTTTCAAGTCAAAATGAGCTGCCCTTTTGACCTTAAGCCACTGAACCAATGGCTTCATCGTGATTCCCTAAAAAAATGCACATTGAAACTACAAGTTAGGTTGGACATACAGTATAATCCAACTATGTTTGTGTTTCAATATTACGATAAGAGTGACTGAGGAAGGGGTTTGTACCTGAAGAATGACAGTGAAATACACCACAATGAGTGTGGTACTAATCATGAGATTCTTCTCTTTTATCTTGTTCTCATCTAGCATGGCTGCCAATCCATATGCAACTGCTCCTCGCAGGCCACCGTAGCTCATCACAACCTGGTCAATGACATCAATGGGAACCAGTCTAAACTTGTTTAAGATCCAGGTAAGGAAGAAAACACCTGCAACATATTCCACAAGAATATTGTTGTGAAAACACAATGAATAGATGAAGACGTGCAAGTTTTTAAAGGCAATTTTGACGGCAAGCTCTGCATGGCACAACTTTGCTTATGCGTGATCTTTATCTCACCTATGATCCTGTAAATAAAGACAAAGAGGAGGGTGAGGAGGATGAAGCCAGTGTTCCAAACCCATATGTCTTTATCGATTGCTGTTATGCCCAGGAATACGAAGATCATGGTTTCTGAGCCGTTTGCGAGCACTTTCATGGCATGACGAACTGTTGTAACTGATTTCTCATCCATGTTGATGTTCACATATTTCTGGCAGCATATACCACAGAAGGTGATTCTGTGACACAGAAAACCATTGTTGTCTATTAGCTAAATTAAATGCTAGGCTAGGATGCTATTATTGCTATCGACCAGCAGAGGTCGCCTGTTCTAAACAGTAAAAGTTTCACCAAAATGAGTAATAAAACAAGAAAAATTAACTACGAAAACCCCATTTTCCAGTCAAAATGGGAAAGAGTTTTACAGAGTTCATGGGAAAACCCATGTGTTTGGTGTGTTTGGAGATTAAATCTGTCATGATTTATTTAATATTTGTATCACCATTACATCACTGCTCACAAAGAGAAGTATGAGAGAGATACACAGGTGATGCCAGAGCTGTTCACATCACAGATTTAAAAGGTAAAATATATTTTACCACTTGCAGGTAAAGTATCCATTCTCCGTACAGTAAATTCGCTCCCGTGTTTATAATGCCTGGGACATGCGTCGCAGGTAATGAATAAGTGTACACTGCTCCGCACGATCAGTTTTTGTGCTGAGATGTGCAGTCAAGTTGAGCGTGTACCTCCTGTAAATTTAGATATGGCAGTTTTAGCCACAGCAAGTGGGGAAAAACATTAGTGAAGTTTCAGGAATGAAAAAAAAAAAAAAACGGATACTGCATAAAAAATTTTTTACGCATTAAACAGTTATCAATTAATCGTTTAATTTCACAACCATAGTAAAAGTCATGGGAGCAAAACTTTTTACCAAATCAGTAAAGGCATCTTATGCTGTTTTGCTCAGGCTTGCGATAACTGAAAAAGATGTTATCAGAGAGAGAAACTTCCAAGAAATGCGCGATTGCGATGGCCTGTCAGATTGTTGAAAAGTCTTGTGAACACTGAACAGTAAGAAGGTGTTTCACATTGAATCTGATCGCTCCGTGCATGGTGTGGTGCGGAAATGTTTTGTATTTATGCACTGAAATGTTATGTTCTTGTATTCAGTATTGTTATTAATGATAATATTTGGATTTCTGTGATAATATTTGGATTTTTTTTAAATAAGCACCCTTAAACTGTTTGCTGAGGTGGGGTTGAAAATGGGATCCATGTTGGGAATGTGCAGACAATACAAATGAGACATTTATGTTCTTGATAAAATGTAGTATTGTTTGTCAATTGAACATAAATTTGTATGCATACACATGTATGTGTAATATATATATATATTAATATTAGATTTACTAGTAAAACAAAAAAAAAGAAAAATCTTTAAAAGCACATTGCATTAATTGTGCATAGATTACCAACAATAATGAGATAATTGAGTAAGGGGTGAACAATGTGAGAGTGCAAGTTTGTAGTCCGACCCCTTGGTAGAAAGGAGAAAAAATTTAGACTTTCATCACCATCAAAGTTGCCTATCACCTGTGTATATCCTAACTATTTATCCCCTGTGTATATCCTACTATATATCCTTTTTATATATAGTAGTGGCCGCAAAATATTTGGACATTTTTGGACACGTAAGAATGTATAAGTTTTATTTCATTAAATAATGAAATATCAAACAAAGTGGCATCTACAAATAAATTACACTACATGTTTTGAACTTCACTTTTCCATTTTGCATTTACTTTTAACTTGCTGGTCTTAAAGGGATAAGGATTTTTTGATGCGAGTTGTTTGAAGTAGTTTGAGAAGTTCTGAAATGTTTTTTTTTTTTTTTTCAAATTGTAATAGTAATTTTTCACGTTATTAATGTCCTGACTATACATTGTGATCAGTTGAATGTTACTTTGCTGAATAAAATTACCAATTTCTTTCCATAAGAGCAAAATCTGTACATTATTCCAAACTTTTGGCTGCCAGTGTGTGTGTGTGTGTGTGTGTGTGTGTATGTATATATATATATATATATATATATATATATATATATATATATATATATATATATATATATATATATATATATATATATATATATATATATATATATATATATATATATGTATTTATATATATATATATTATTATTATTATTATTATTATTATTATTATTATTTAAATATAAAGTATTTTGCTTGATAAGTGTGCTTGCTCTATATCTTTTTAAAATAAATGTCCCTTGGTTTGATATTTTTTTATATTAAGCAAAGACATTCATTCATTTATAAATGTGTCTACAGTGTCCAAATTCCTTGTGGCACCACTGTATATTAGAAAGTGTTGCATTGTTTAAGAGACTCTTACGATAGTATTGCAGAGAGGGAGAGCATGTCTGCTGTCAGGTAAGCCAGGTAGCCCAACACAAAGACAAAGCCAGCTTCAATGATTTGAATGTTCTTGGTGTATCTGGTCAGCAGGGACAGCAGTATGGCAAACACAACGCCAAGAAATGAGCCTCCAAATGCCACCACAAAAAATGAAGCTAGGAGAACACAAAAGTGAAGGAGAAAAACAAAATAGAACAAAAAGTTGAATATCTGAAAACTTCTAGAGAATGTTCTTGAGTTGATAAAATGAGTTTATATCTGTCATCATTTATGTATTCATTAAGATACAGTGGGAATCAAAAGATTTGAGTCCACATTGAAAATCTCCGATTCTAAATCTAATTTAAACCTTTAAAGTTTTAGGATTTTGAAAAACAAAAAGACATTAGGACGTAAAATAACCAATAAATAGTTACAATTCCATACTATTTCTAAGCATATTTGTGAAATTGACAGTGTGCTCATTTACATGCATGTTCTTACACCAATTATGCTTAATAAGCCAACAACATGTGGCCATGTAAATGCATTAAATGACTTTTCTTGATAGGTGCAAGGTCATAAACGGCTGAACAATAAACGGATCGACATTGGTAGATTTTTGCCCATTACCCCAATTTCACGTTTCATGTAAACATCTTTTCCGGCATTCTTACCAGTTTGTCCAATGTACGCACACATGTATTGTGCGCATGTCTCTCATGTTTTAAATAAGCTGATTTTTGGGAGTTATCAGTGTATTGATATGTAAACAAGCTCAATGTTAACTCCTTTGTGCAAAAGCTCAGTTTTCCTTGCTTCTGTTGAAGCACACAAGATGTTTATCAGATTTTGCACAAACTTGTGGAGTCCATTCCAGCTCGAGTGTGTGTGATAAATCACATACCAAGAAATTCTGAAATTCAAGTTTACTTCAACTTTTCCCTCAAATCTTTATGGTAATAATATAATTTTCAGTGAAAATAGTTTTATTAAATTAGAAAAATGCAAAAAGATACATTTTTCACTTGTGGACTTAAGACTTTTGAACCCCTTTGTATAATAAGAGAGGCATAAAGGGCCCATACAAATGCCCTTGAAAATCTCTGCAGCATCAATCATTGGACCTCCTAGAGAAACGAAGGCATCAAACACATTGTAAAGCACCTATAAGAGAGACAAAGGAAGATTACATAAGTGGAGAGAAAATGTGCTAAAGGTGCTTGACCACAACAAATTGTCACTCAGAGCTTTCGAGGAAATTAATCTCTATTGCTCACCACTGTGACTCCGTCATTGAGCAGTGACTCTCCAAAAACCAGGATAAACAGCACCTCATTTACATGCACTTCCTCAAAAACGGCAATCACCGCCACTGGGTCCACTGCAGCGATTAGACTGCCAAACAACAGGAATTGCAGAAGGCCAATGTCCAGGTTACCTAATGGTCACAGAAATTATCAAATTAATTCAGTTTCAGTGTTACGTCCCTATGTATGTATGATTCACTTATAATGTATTCCTCTTTTATAAGTCGCTTTGGATAAAAGCGTCTGCCAAATGAATAAATGTATGGGTATGCATGCTTGTTTTTTTCCCCCTCTCCGTTTCCCTCTCTTTCACACTCTCTGATTAGGTTGCCGTTATTGGTTCTCTGAGCTGCCAATCTTCGTAACATTTATGGGGGCTCGTCCGGAATATTCAAATAAATATATAACTATCTATATTTTGAAGACCCATGTACTGGAAGGATTATTTTGTGTGTGTCAGTGGTAATTGACATTTTGTTGGTCTAGGGTTGTGTTAGTAGCATGTCTATGTAAGGCAGTGTTATAGTGTGGATTGTGGTCAACAGTGATGGCTCTGTTCAATTTACAAAGCTTTATTAGTAGTCCCTCTGGAACAGATCGATCTGTGTAGGAAGCAGGATCTGTTGTTGATAGCAGAACACTATCACATTCAGGATGGGAAGCAGACTCTTAAGAAAGACATCAAGAGCATAATTCTGCAGAGGTTAGTAGAGCTTAATGTTCTCTCTTTATCTGGAGCTAATGGTGAGGAGATTTTGTCATTTGCCAATCCAACACACACAAAATCAATCCACAATTAAAACATACCGCCAATCAGTTCGTATCAATCAGTTATCATATAGTATATAGTTGATAAGGAGTGTTGAATGTATAATTGCTACTGTAGCAATGCTGACAAGACTATGCCACCATTCACTCTTTTATATTCCACAGGGAATTTTTTTTACAACTTTGGGTTCTATAAATTTATAAAACTATAAAAAAAAGTTTTTGTTTTGCTTCAAGAGGGACTTGGCTATTTGTCTGTAGGCGTGCTCTGTACATGTAAAAGACGCACAATGTACATTTTAATACATGCACATTAACAGAAGAGTGAGAATGCAGAAAATGATGGTATCGGATTTACCCATTGCTCCGGCCTCATAGCAGCCCCAAAGTGAGAGGCCAACGGCAGCTGCATTCCAGCAAGTTCCGATGATGGCATAAACAAGAATGGCTCCCAGGTTGCTGAAAAATAGCTTGTTTGGCATGAAGTAACCTGCATCCAAAATGATCTGAGGCAACAAGTAGTAGAAGAAAGTGGGAGGAAGCAATTTGAAAGTCTGCACATTGTCTGCGCCCCAGACAATGCCTCCCAAGATAAATCCTAGGATGATGAGCATCCCACTCTCTGGGATCACCCTGGTGACATGGTGGTTTATTTCAATCACTGGTAAGAGGAAAACAGGGTGAGAGAGAAAGCCAGGGAGTGAATGCATGGCAATTGTTATTTATGTATTTATTTATTTTAGAAAAATTTATACAAATTCAGTATACTGTTAAAATATGGCGCCATGTTTTAAAGGGATAGTTTTCCCCAAAATTGAAAATTCTGTCATTTACTCAGCTTCATGTTGATCCAAACATGTATGACTTTCTTTGTTCCATTTAAAAGAAGATGTTAGGCAGAATGTTCATTTCAGTCACCAATCACTTTCATTACTTAGAAGAAAGTCATGCGGGTTTGGAACAACATGAGAGTGAGTAAATAATGACAGAATTTTCATTTTTGCTTGAACTATCCCTTTAATCCATGAAACCATATTTTCTGTATTTATTAATATTTTATTTTTTTCTGTCACTACTTTTACAATGTGTTTGATGCTTTGGCAGTGTTGTATTTAAAACAATCATGCTAATGAAATACTTTGAAATTGAAAAATGTGGATGTGGTTAGTAGGAAGTATGTTAATGGTCTGCTGCCTCATCATAACATTATCTTGTTTTTAACAATCATCAACAACCATGGTAATAAAATGGCATTACGTGATTAGAATTAATGAGGCCTGCACAGATAGGAGAAAGTATGTTAAATAAGAATGATGTAAGTATTATATGAGTATATAAATAAACAACAACCACTGCCAAATCTGGTAGAATAGATTTTGTGAGTGTTGCATTTACAGCTACTGTCCAATGGCAAAAGGTTTAAATGAAAAGAAGCGTGTTACATTGGTAGTGATTGTAAAAATTGTTGTTAATTTGTCCAGTTAATATTTTACATTAGTACTAAAGAAAAGGCATGTCAAATTGATCTGGATAACATTGTTTCACAGTTGATTTTTCTTTTTTTATTATTATTATTAAAGCACTGGCACTACCTAGGGTTGAAATTTGATTATACAGGGGTTCATACAGTATGCACAAAGTTTGTGAACTTTGAATATTACATTCACAAGATATGTATGTGTATTAGTCATTATAAGCCACACCCAAGTATTTAGCTCCTATCTGCCAAATGCTTTGACAATGTGAAATCAAGTACACTTTTGTTAAGAGTATTAGATAATATGCCGCAAAATTATTCAAATTGCGCCAACTGCTAAAGACGAGTTTGAAAAAGTAGGTTTGTAATGTAAATAAATAAAAATAAAATAGCTGAATTTTCTCTCAAAGGATGAAAGCTAATTTAAACAAAAAAAAAATAATACTAATTTATTTGAATTTTTTTATGACATAACATTCAAGAAGCTGTTAAAAGCACTTTTTGTTTCTTATTTACTATTGATATTTATTCATTAGGATTTATATTATTTATTATTTCTGTTTTCTCCTCAAGCATCATCCCTCTATCTAATATATGAGAATATTGAGAAAAGGTGAACATTAGAAATGACATTAGTTGCCAGCCTTTTAAAAAAGTTGCAATGTGAAATATAAAAATAAATATTATTTTATGTAAATCCTTGAGCTTCTGCAGGATTGCTTTTGTACTCAATTTGCAATTGTCAGGTTACACCGTATTGTTTCTGCATTTCCTAGTATGAGGTATTCATCAAGGGATCACCTTGCTTTCTCAGAACTGAATGGAAATTCTACCTCTCATTAAAGTATGACATCAGCTTAAGAACAAATTGTTTAATTAATTCATAAGGAATAACGCTGATGTTTTTAACTATATATTTTGTTTTCATACAAACTTTTCTTTGCAGGGTAACTCTCAGTCCATTTTCATAGTCACACTTACAGTAACTGCTTTATACGTTAACATTAGTTTCTACATGCACTAATACGTTATGAAGATTGACAGTTGTGCATGTTAACATTTAGTTGCATAATCAAGCATTATGAACAGACAGTGAACAATGGAATATTTATAAATTAACTTGTAAAAAAATATTGTTCATTGTTAGTTGATACCTAATGCATTAATGTTAACATTGTAAATGTCACCATTTTCACTCTGTAGGTCAAGCTGCCTACCTGATAGTTTTGCCAGGCAAGCCACAAATACCCACACCATAACCAGGTATGGGGTCTGCACATGATGCCATTCGAATGTGACTATCGGAACTCCGGTGAGATTTGGTTTCATTCGATGATGAGGGTCCTCGAACTGGTTTGCATCTGCACTTATTCCTTGGATGAAAGGGTTAACACAACACACCAGAAAAACTGCCCTCAACAGGCATAGGTATGTAGAACTTGGCATTGCGAAGAAGTGATAAAGATGCTTTATAGTATCATTATCAACTCCAGATTGTGTGCACTACTGTTGTTCTTTGCTAAAAGAAATGTGACAAAAGTCCATTAATAAGTGTCCCAATGTGGTCTTTGTGGCTGCCTGTCCTAAAGTGCTGAAAATCCTTGGTGAGACAAAGATTTGTACTTTTAGTATTCCTTTAAATCTACACTTGTTTTCAAAGAGTATCCCTCCCTAAGTCACCTGCAGTCTTTTCATCAATGCTCTCTCAGTCTTTGTGGTCCAGGAGAGAGCAGTGGTGCAATCAGGGCAGTGTAATAAGAGCAGTGATGAAACCACTAGTCAGCCTTTAAACTGTCACACAAAAAATGGGCTGACATCTTACGTCACTGGACTGTTACTCTGTCACGTCTTTGTTGATTACTCTTGCTGCTTCTGTTTAAAAGTTTTCCAACATTAACAAACTGTACCACTGCATTGTTACATTGAATTAGACTGTTTCTTTTAGGCCAAAAATTACCTCTAAATAATACTCCAGTCTCTCTAGATCAAAATGTGAATTACACTGTCAGTTCCCTTTCTGCTCAAATGCAGCATAGCACTTAACAGGATAGTTCACCCAAAAATGAAAATTCTTTCATCATTTAATTTGAATTTTTGGGTAAACTTTTCCTTTAACAGTATTTGAGTTACAAATGGTTAAGTATGCTTTATTTTATGATTTACTTTCTTGTGTGAAACATAAAAGGAGATAGCTAGCAGAATGTCCAAGCTGCTCTTTTCCATATAATAAAAAGTGAATGGGTGGTCCACATCCACTTTCATTGTATGGAAAAGAGCAGCTTGGACATGATATAAAAAGATCTCCAGAAAGAAAGTCATACAGTTTTGGAACAAGGGTGAGTAAATGACTACATTTGTATTTTTGGGTGAACTATTCCTTTAAGACATTCTCTTGTCATTGCGCTCATTATTAAAGTTCAATTATTTGAATCAATTTGCAAACAAAAACAGTTTTTCATAAAGATGTGATATCATATTGTTTACTTCGGGTGGCTTTAGTGTGCAACAAATATATAACAGTATACACATTTTTTCCACGCATTTCACGTTAAACTATTACTTTCTTTTGTTCGGTCTAAATGTGATGTGAGTAAAGGAAGAGATCTGGACAGTATGTACCCATGTGTGTCGGTGAAAGTCTTAATCGTAGATCCTGAGATGACAGCTGTACTGCATACTGAACTGAAAAATAAGTGGAAATGGCAAAACAGTGTGCACTGCAGTTAAAAAACCCAGCTTCCCCATAGAACCCTATTGACATTTAACTGTTTAGCACGAATGTTAACATTTGACTAACAAATGTTTTATTGTTTAAATGTATAAAGATTGGCCATTGGACACAATAGCCCAGTATACTCTTATAGGCGCAATAAATTTGAGTAAATAAAATACTGCAGCTTTGATGTGTTGGTTATGTGTGCCTTTATGTCATGCTTTGGTGTGTGTAAATCTAAGTCAGGGGTTATGAGAAATAAATTGTACTATTTAAAGGGTTTATGGGTGCTTTGTATGTTTGTTCAAATCTTGCTTTGTGATTTTTTTTTATATACAATTGCTCTGCGTAATGATTTACTTTTTTTTTTTTTTTTTTTTTTAAGTGGCTAAACGTTAAAAAAATAAATAAATAAAAACATTGACTGGTGTGAGTTTGGGGTGGGACTGTCTGTTTGTCTGAACAACAGCATGCAATCATTATTTTTGACATTTTGTTTGGTGATCCTACCAACACAGAAATTACATACTTGATCTTAAATGGGTGGGATATACACCGGTTTTAAGAGGTCAGTTCAGAGGGTTTGACTTATAAGAGAAATTTGTATGCAAGCATAAATAAGGCTAACTATTCATGTATAGTTTTTATATTTACATTGATAAGCACGTGTGTGAAGACATCAGGGCACGTTTTAAATCACAAAGACTTTTCAACTTCTTGTATGCAGACTTTAAAGGGATAGTTCACCCAAAAATGAAAATTCTCTCATAATTTGCTCATCCTCATGCCATCCAATGTGTATGACTTTCTTTCTTCTGCAGAACACAAATGAAGATTTTTAGAAGAATATCTCAGCACTGTTGGTCCATACAATGGAAGCTCCAAAAGGCAACATAAAAGTAATCCATATGACTCCAGTGGTTAAATCCATGTCTTCAGAAGCGATCAGTATTTCTTCAGAAACAGATCAATTTCTAAGTCCTTTTTTACTATACATTGATGAATTTTCCTTCTGCCATGAATCTTTTCTGATATCTGTCATATAATGAATAAAATATTAACTGATAATTAGTATTTCCTTTTTTTATGTTTGTGAATGTCCCCCATTAAAATAACTGTCTGACAGAGAAATAACACTGCATACAGTAAATCCGTACTACACAGTTTTTATTTGCAGCACAAAGAACATTTAAACATTAATAACTCAAACTCCTCACAAAATCAGAATAAAACAAATAAAAAAAAAATCTGACTATTAACTGATTTTTGAACAAAGCTTAAGACTTCAAGTTCTGATAAAGCATGAAGTTTATACTTTAAACTATTATTTAAATTACTTACATTTTAATGTCCTTCATTGTGCTAATAAAACACTTATAGTTTTGAGTAAATCTCAAAAAACAAATCAAGAGATAACAGAAATTCAGAATACATAGACATACTATAAATAAGCGCCAAACGATAATAATAAATAAGCACATACAACATGCTGACTTAAAATTGTATGTTATTGACCAACTTGTCCAAGGTCAAACATTTATAGACTAAAAACTAATAGACAGTTCTGATTTGGCACTCAGTAAAGACAAAAAATATCTAACAGTTTTATGCTTCCCTGAATGCACTGCTTTGTTTTTATTTTATTTTTTTTTTAGCTGTATGTAAGAATTTTCCAGCATTCTGTCATTATGGTAAAGTGCCATTACAGCATTCACCACTAGGTGGACTTTCAAAAAGAAAAATGCTGCCTGTTCAGTAAAATTCCATAACCACTAACATAAGTACTATAATTGTTTCATCTTACATCTGTATTTTATTCTCTTCCCTTTCAATTATTTTAGGGAAAAACATTTAGTGAACAAAAACACAGAAGCATAAGGTCACCTGTTTTTGTCATTGCTGTGTTAGTCTAAATAGTCTAAAACTATTTTAAACAGATTTTTTTTTTTTTTAATTACTGTTATTATTATGCTTATACATTTTTTGCTAGTTTTGTAGTTATTATTCTTGCAGTTTTATGAATTTGGAATTTTTCTACTTTTATAAATTCAACTAGTGAAGCCAAAAAGGTTAACATTTTTTTTAAAACAGGAAATGGTGACCAGTCACAGCACTTAAAATACACAGTTTCCCTTTTACATTCAAATACATTTTAACCTAAAATCTTGATGTTGATTTAAAAAAAAAAAAAAAAAAAAACACAAATATGCATCATTTACCCATAAAAATCTTGTCATGAATACTATAATTCAAATCCAGTGCTTAAAAAAAAAATAAAGTACCATTGTGCATGGACATGTACTGTGGTAGTGCCTTGGAGGTACCATGTAAATACAATGTTACAGGAATTTCTGTAACATGGTATATATTAAAGTACCATGGTAGTTCTATTTTATACCATCTCTGTACCACGCACCTTTTTGTAAGGGAAATCGTTCCATAATCTATGGGCTCATGACAAAATGAAACAGCCTAAAATGAAGTGTATAGTCTCTGTGTTAATCGAATAACCTAATCAGATGCTTGGTAAATTAATATTGGTGGGTGGGAATATATTACAATCTGGTTTGATTCCTGGTATGGTCTGCTCCAGGCTTCTTTTCAGGCGCCTCCTGATCAAGAGAAGCATCGGCTATCATGAAGGAATCTGTAGAGTGGGTACTCAATCTCAGTGGTGCTAGTTGTCTAAGGTTGTTGGGTGTCCAGGGCATTCGTCCTTGGGCCCTCTGGGAGGGTGCCACAGTCATGTTGGTCCCTGTCCCTGTTTGCCAGGGTGGGTTATGCATGGGAGGATAGGTGTCTGGTATAAATGCTGGATTCTCTACACCAGCTGTGGATAATGCAGGGTAATTATGTTGAAATGAAAGACCAAATAAACAACCTTCAAATAATAGATATTTTATCTGCTTAGATATTTTATATTTTATATTTGACTCATCCCTCCTTAAAAAAAAAAAAAAAAAAGCAAAAATCGAGGTTACAGTGAAGCATTTACAATGGAAGTGAATGGGGCCAATTTTTGGAGGGTTTAAAGGCAGAAATGTGAAGCTTAAAATTTATAAAAGCACTTACATTAATTATTTTGTTAAAACTTGTGTATTATTTGAGATGATTTAAATAGTCGCTTTTGCGATCATTTTAGGGTTTACGACGTTATGATGTCTTAGCAAGTTGTAAAATTGGCTATAACTTTACTGAGAAAAGGTTAGTAAGCAATTTTATCACACTAAAATCATGTAAACATGCATATTGATTATGTCTTGTGGCTATACTTTTGAAACAGTATTTTAACAATTACGGATTTACCCCATTCACTTCCAATGTATGTGCCTCACTGTGACACTGACAAAGAAAAGGAGGGACAAGTCGAAATACATTTTTGTGGTAATCAACATCATGCCAGAAATAGTTAATCTTAACTTGTATTGAACCCGGGATATTCCTTTAATACTAAGTGATGCTAGTAAAGTTTTTTACCTTCATCTCCATATGGATGGGTTCTGTTTGGGTCTGCTGGCTTTCCATTAGGCTGAAAATTACAAATACACAATATACATTTTGTGGTCAATTTTGGTCCAAAATTAGGAGCAAAAAAGGTAGACAAAAAAAAAAAAACACATTACTCTAAAAGGGGTCATATATATTTTTTTTCTTCCATGTAGGCCAATATAATGTAAGCCAATATATATATATATATATATATATATATATATATATATATATATATATATATATATATATATATTATTTTTATTTTTTTGCTGTGTCTTTATATGTAGACACTCTTTTCAATTGTGAAATGAGTAACAGTGCTTTGCAGTTGGCTTCAATATAGGTTTGTCCTTTAATAACACCCTGTGTGCAAAGCCTGCTGTACATTGTGAGAGATTTACAAAGCGGTCGAAACTGAAATTTGCTACTCGGTCTGTTAAGATCTGACTGAAATGATAAGGGACCTTGTTAATAATGAACTTTAAACTTCTTTAACACTGGGATCCTTTGTAAGCATATACAGAGTGGCAGTTGCTATACCCATCCAGGAATAGTACAAAATTTGACCTACTTTCTGACATTTTACTCTTTACTTCGTGGTTTTTCTGGTGTTTAGTAATAATTGTATCTATCCTATTTTTTCTTTATCGTGATTGGGCAGACCAAGTTGCTGAACAACATATGTTGTTGATGTGTATTTGGGGTAGTCATGTGTTAATGTATTCATCTGTCTGATGTCAGGGATTTTGTTACAATGATTTCAGAATGAGCTGTTGTTGCAGCTTAATTTCAGTAAACTTGGATTGGAGAGCTTGTGTAAAGAGTTCTAAAAGTTGCGATGTGTTTTCTCAGTACATTGAACTTTATTATTTCAAAAGATCAAGGAATATTTGATTTCTCATGCTATGACCCCTTTAACTAGAGCTTAACTGATGGACAAGAAGGTTTTAAACCTTCTGTTCCTTGTTGGAATGTTGCGAGATTTTCTTGGCAGGGTTGACATCCCTCTTAGCAGATCTGAAGGACTCAAGGCGGCTTCTCATAGTCCTTTGGAAGATCTCTTGCACTTCATCTGGATTCTCAGTGGTGTTATAGTGACTACGGCTGTAAGTGGGACGGTTCTGCAGAGAAAGAGGGGAATGGAATTTGGTGATGTACATGTAATCTTGGGATTCTTGTGCATGAGATTTGTATTGGATATGGTACAGTAGTAAGAAATTAGATATATTTAGAATATACAGTGGGGTTCAAAATTCTTCCACTTGAGAAAATACTTTTACATTTTTTTTTTCCCATTACAAATTACTGTATATTATCAGAATAACAATTTAAGTGAAAATTGAATTTGGTATGTCTCCCTTAACTTTAATGACAGCATGCGTTCAAGATGGCTTGGACTCCATAAGTGTGCAAATCCTGATGATTCATGTTTTCCAACATGATTTGAGAAGAGTATCTTGTGTATGTTTTAGTGTTTATTTGCTCTAAAATTTTCAAAATGCTAAAACTTTGTTCATTTTTAGATTTAAATGAGATTTTAAATCCCAGATTTTTGTTTCGGACCTCACTGTAGATAAAGGGACAATGTTCTGCATGAGAATGTGAACCATTGTGTGTGCATGTGCATAAGTAGGACAATGCTTACATATGTTCTGCTCCTGTAAAGATGCTGATCTAGTAGATGATGAGCGTTGAGGTCATCGTTCATGTTTTTCTTGTCTTGCTCATGGATGTCCAGGGAAACTGAGGGAATCTGGTTCTTTCTGATTTGACAGAAGATCATTGATTTGAATCCAAATGCATGATGCATTAAGTCATCTAGATATTTGTTTATTCATCACTGAACTACTCTGTGGTTTTCATTGGTCAACTGGTTGTTGGGACTGATCATGTCTTCATGGTGAAACTATATCTTTGTCATTGTGTGACATTTGTCATTGTTATTTTGTGTCAAACATTGCACCGCACATTAAGATCCACTACTCACCACATCCAATACTGAAATGATTCTGGCGAGTGGGTTGCAGTACTCTATCTGTGAGATGGGAAAGTTAATCACATTTTGTGGGTTACTTACATGGTCACTGGAACATGTTCAATGCCAAAGTCGTAATCTGACATGTCAGCCATGAAATTGGGAATGATGTCTGCATACTCTAAAGCAAGCTTCTTCTCGAAGTCGACATTGGCTCTGTCATCATTACGAATGAAAGCCAAAGAACCTTTGCGTTCACCCTAAATGTGAAAAACAATATTGACCACAAGAGTTCTTCAGAACATCCACTGTATTGTTGATGATACTTGAGTAAAAACAAGCAAAATGTGCGAGGAAACAAAAAAAAATAATGATATTTTTTTAACTCCCCACTGGAATACAACCACCATTCTAATGTAAGATTTGACCAATGAATTTCCATGGTTTTTACAGTTGTTCATGATTACTGAATAAAAATGTGTCATTTTATAAAGACACTATGAAGAGCATTTTCTAGCTGATAAAATATTTTAGAGCAGAGCATAATTAGCAAAGTGTGTAATGACAATAGAAATGTCTTTGACTTTTCAATTAGGTTTCAGATACTTTTCAGTTAAGATTTTATTGATTTGACTTTACCAGGCCTGGAAATCACAACAGTAAAATTCCTTGACATTTCCAGGTTTTCGTAGGAATAATCATAGGATCCCTACTTAAAGGTGCTATATGTAAGATTGACAACAAGCGTTTGAAATGGGTACTGCAGTCCAAATTCAAAATATTGGCGAGTTTTCTACCCTGCCCAAGACTCTAAGCTCATGTGGGTTGCCAGAATGTTGACACGCAGATTAGCTAACTCAGCATCTGTTTTAAAGGATTTCTGGGTTTTAAGCTGTCTCCATCTTCCAAAAGCATCTCCAATATTTATCCTTGCTTTACTATGCCTCTGGTCACGGTGGTTTTTAGATGGATGGCGAGGCTTTTTAGGTCGGTTGGAATCTGTTATCTCTGATCCAGTTCATTTGCTGGCTTTCATGGCTGCAGCATGCAGTGTTGTTTGCCTGTAAACTTGTTCAAATCTGGCAACCCGGTGGTGTCGAAATACTATTGGTGAGTGGGCAGTGGGCGGGATCACACATGCCAAAACATCAATAGAAATTCCGGCCTGGAATGGAAACTTCAAAGTAGAATATACTGGCTGTAGCATTGTTTTCGGAGAAGCCAGTATTTCAACTTGTTTCCTAATTCTCTAATGACATATTATAGTCATTTTATGATTTAGTACAGTAAAAATATTACATATAGCACCTTAAAAGGGATAGTTCACCCAAAAATGACAATTCTCTCATGATTTACTCACCCTAATGCCATCCCAGAAGTGTATGACTTTCTTCTCCAGTAAACAGATTTTTAGACGAATATCTCAGCTCTGTTGGTCCTCACATTGCAAGTGAATGGTGACCAGAACTCAGATGGTCCAAAAAGGACATAAAGTTAGCATAAAAGTAATCCATACGACTCCAGTGGTTTAATCCATGTCTTCTGAAGAGATGGTTAGTGTGAGAGAGAAACAGATTAATATTTAAGTCCTTTTTTACTATAAATATCCACCTTTGGCCAGCCCCAGCCAGTAGGTGGCTGAATGTGAAAGTATATGTAACTTCCACACCAGATTGTTGAAGTGAAAGTGTAGATGTAAAAAAGACCTGAAATATTAATCTGTTTATCGCCCACACCTATCATATCACTTTTAAAGACATGGATTTAATTACTAGAGTCATATTGATTACTTTTATGCTGACTTTGTCCTTTTTGGGCTTTCTGAGTTCTGCTCACCGTTCACTTGCATTTTATGGACCTACAGATCTGAGATTTTCTTCTAAAAATCTTTGTTTGTGTTCAGCAGAAGAAAGAAAGTCTGGGATGGCATGAAGGTGAGTAAATAATGAGAGAATTTGGGTGAACTCTTCCTCTAATATTTTTCTAAATCCCATTTTGTGATTTACTTCTCCAATAACATGATGTATAGAAGCATGAATTTACATCAGCAAGGAAAGACAAGTTATTCAGAAAGTTAAAACATTTTTTTATAGAAATGCAAACTGAATCAGTATTTGTTGTCCCACCCCATGCTCTCACCTCAGTGACATATTTTGAAGCATCTTCCAGATTGAGTTTGTGGAAGGCACCAAAAATTTGGTCTTTGTGCTTTCTGGCGTCACTCTTCATTAGCCACCAACATATGTACTTGTCCTCAAAATTATTCCAACTAAGAGAGAGAAATAAGGTAAAGTAAAAGTTCTCGAAAACATACCTTTTTTTCTTCTCTAAAGTAGTGGGCTACTCACTGTCTGGTCCACCAGTTATCTCCCATTCGGCCACAGATGTCTTCCATTGCTGTCATTATGTGTTCAAATGCCTACAAAGACAAAAATAACATCCTCACTGTACCTGATTTTTTTTAAATATTGAAATTCACCATGTTTTAGATGTTGGCAACTGAAATTGCACATGCAATTCACAGTGTAGAAACTGCAAACACTGTGTTATGGATGATAAAACAGTACTGCATAGCATTGCATGGAAACACAAAATCATTCTGTCATTTTCTCCCACCCAATTTTTTGCATTTATTAGTATACAAGGACATGCACTTGACTGATCTTATCACGTTCAGAAGTAGCTGTGATGTTTGTGATTTTGGGTGGGATGTCGGTTTAGAGAATACACTTTATTATATATTTTTTTAAATAATCAACCCATTACAATTTAGCACACCGGTAAACATATTCATTGGCACAAATCTATTAAAACACATATATGACAGGTTTTATATATATATATATATATATATATATATATATATATATATATATATATATATATACACTTTATATAAAAAACTTCACCTTTTATTTTTACAAATATATATATATATAGGTTTTGTAAAAATAAAAGGTGAAGTGTGTTTTTTTATGTTCAAATACTTTCTTTTATCCCAGCTTAATATGCAGATATAGCTATAAATAAGCCATTCGTAGGTGGATTACTACCAAAAGTGTAAACACTGTGGCTCTGTTTGTTTGAGCATCCCAACCAGCCTGCCTGCAAAGCAGCATTGGCACAACCAATGGCATGTGTTTGGGGCGGAAGAGTGTATGGGAAACCTGTTTGAGAATAGCAATTATTTTAGCAATTCCTTTTGGTGATGCTAGTGGTGCAGAAATTACACACTTTTTTAAAAAAAATTAAAAAACATTTATTGATATGCTAATAGAGAACTAAAATGTAATGTGTCATAATGGATAGTTACCCTGTTGTTCATTTTTCCATTGAGTGTCAGATCAGATGGAGTTGACCTTTTAACCTTCAGCCATTGAACCAGTGGTTTCATGGAGATTCCCTACAAAAAAAGAATACACACAGTGACCACAAGTTGAATAGAATAAACATACATACATGCAAATAAAAATGAAACTGTTTTTGAGTGTACTGGTAATGAGTGGGTTGGTAAAGTCTCTCTCACCTGAAGAATGACAGTGAAATACACCACAATGAGTGTGGTACCAAGCATTAGTTTCTTTTCTGGGATCTTATTCTCATCTAAAGTAGCCGCCAATCCATATGCCACTGCTCCTCGGAGGCCACCGTAGCTCATTACAATCTGGTCTGTGATGTCAATGGGAATCAGTCTAGACTGGTTTAAGATCCAGTTGAGGAAGAAAACACCTGCAGATAATAAGGCACACATCAATCAAATTATGATAAAGAACACCGCAGCTTTCGTGAAACTATTTATAGATTTATAGCCAGGGATTTACAAGGTGTAAACCAAAGAAATAAAATAAAATGTTGAATTACAGTACTTATGCAACAGAACTGCAAAAATAATGACTGTTTTCAAATTAGTTTTTCAAACATTCCCCTAGTCCCGCTCCAAACTTACTCCATTGGTTAAGCCAATGTTTTTCTATGTGCTAAAAGATTGAAATTCTGTGTGGTGCCTCAAGTGGCACTTACACACTTTATCTTTCAAATTTTGAAAATCACACTAGACAAAAGCTATTCATGACTTGATCTGTAGCTTACCCATGATCCTGAATACAATGATGAAAAGGATGGTGAGGAGGATGAAGCCAGTGTTCCAAACCCAGATGTTTTTATCGATGGCCGAAACTCCCAGGAAGACAAAGATCATGGTCTCAGAGCCGTTAGCCATCAACTTCAGGGCATAACGTAACGTTGTTACCGATTTTTCATCCATGTTGGCTTTGATATACTTCTGACAGCAGACACCGCAGAAAGTGATCCTGTCACACACAAGACAATAGCACTTAAAAATAGATTCAATGGGGTCTTTAAATAAATTCTGCAGATTATTACTGAAAATGCCAAAATAAAAAAATAGCCATCTGAAGATTCCATCTAGGCCTCTGTATCACTTTAGAGTGAATGTAAATCACGTATATGTGAACATCACAAACCTACAGAAGAGTATTCAGTTAATTAAGAAGGTCTTACGAAAGTATTGCAGAGAGTGAGAGCATCTCAGCAGTCAGGTAAGACAGGTAGCCAATAACAATGATGAAGCCGGCTTCAATAACCTGGACATTCTTGGTGATCCTGGTCAGCATGGATATCAGAATGGCAAAAACAACACCAAGAAATGAGCCTCCAAATGCCACCACAAAGAACGAAACTAGGAGAACAGAAAAGTGCTTGGTGAGGACATGTCAATAGGCTCAATTTGAGAACAGGCAGATTAATAGGCAAACTTGTGTAACATTGAATCGATCAGCATATATGTTTTAGTGCGGTGGTTCTCAACTGGTGGGCCCTGACCTGACATATTTTCTGATAGGGTTTGTGGACAGCAGGGAATAAACAGTACTAAATGCGAAAATATGAAATGCAACTAACCATATTTAGGAAAGCAAAATATATAAACTTTTAAAAGGGGAAAAAGGCTTACTGTATCTTTTGTTGTAGATGTCAAAGGCAGTACATCCAATCAAACTCTTCAGTGTTTTGTCACAAATTTATCTCCATGACTTTTTATCATGCCTAATAATAATACAATATTTGTCCCAGTGTTTCTTTCATGTTTTGGCCTGACACTTTTGTTGTTGTTTATGCATTTACAGATTTATCAGTTTTTCTATTCAGCTAATATCTACATAATTTTGTTAGGCCTGTGCGGTGTTGGTTCCCCACTCAACGTCCAATGTAAAATCTGTGTCCTAAAGCCATACCATTTGAGAACCACTTGTTTCAGTGGATTTGACAGTGAGGCAACATTAAGGGTTTGTGTCCATACTTATGCCTTTGATGATCTCTACAGCATTAATCTTTGGGCCTCCCAGAGACACAAATGCATCAAACACATTATAAAGCACCTGTAAAATATAAACAGAGATGTTACATAACTTTACTGTACATGGATATTAATGGTATTACATAGGCAAAGAGATTCAAATAAATGTTTATATGAACACATGACAAGATTCCTCAAAACTGTGAGCCAATAAAGCTGTTCAGTTCGTATTCCTAAAACCCAGAAGAGAATTAGCATATTCAAGCCATTGGTTCCCTCAGGATTTTTTTTTTTTTTTTCAGGAAATTTAAATTTAAACATAGTTCTAGCTGGAAGGTCCCTGGATTCATTCTATCAGACATCCCATCAATCACAATACAGCCTATGATTTATAAGCCCTCTCAGCTGTCTCTCATTGTTGGCATACTTCCATTGTTTTAAACCTCCTCCACCCCATGACGGTTCAAGCAAGTATCCAAGCGCTGAACTGTAGGACGGGGCTTACGCAAAATGATTTAATTATCTCTACGTTTGTATTAATCCCAATAATCCCAGAGTCTTTCTGATAGAACAGGTTTTTCTAACAGCCTAAATTATGCACAATCAAATGTCAAGTGGTCAAACTGTTAAGTGCTTTACAAATGACATAATTCATCACACTACCAGTGTTGGGTAAATTAAAAATGGTAATCCATTACAAATAACTAATTATTTCTATAAAATTGTAATCATATTACTTTACTAATTACTTTATTGAGAAAGTAATCACATTACTAATTACTTTTAAGTTACTTTCTAAATACTTTTCTGCTCAACAAATTCAAAATAATGTCTATATTTCTTTCTTGTACATTGTTACACACAAGTCATACACTCAGCACCTTACATTTCTCCTTCACAATGACTCGTTACAGGGCCATAATTCATGTATTCGAAACTCTCGAACAACTTCGAAATAATATATTAGAAATAAGCATAATCCTATAATGTACTTAAAAGTAATTAAATTAATTGAAAGTCAGTATCTGTAATCTGATTACAAGAATGTAAATTGTAATGCATTACACTACTTTGACTAAAAAGTAATTAGACTGCAGTGACTAATTACTTTGTAATTGGATTTCACCCAACACTGCACACAACCATTGTAGTCCTTACGCAGCAACTTATAACATCTTTCAATTTTAAATCTCATAATGGTATGACTGTGTGTAGAACATAACATTAAAGTCTTTAAGTTATTAAGATTGACGTATATACAGTGCATCCGGAAAGTATTCACAGCGCTTCACTTTTTCCACATTTTGTTATGTTACAGCCTTATTCCAAAATTTATTAAATTCATTATTTTCCTCGAAGTTCTACAAACAATACCCCATAATGACAATGAGAAAGAAGTTTCTTTGAAATATTTGCAAATTTATTAAAAAAAAAAAAAAAAAAAAAAAACACATGTACATAAGTATTCACAGCCTTTGCTCAATATTTTGTTGAAGCACCTTTGGCACCAATTACAGCCTCAAGTCTTTTTGAGTATGATTCTACAAGCTTGGCACACCTATGTTTGGGCAGTTTCTCCCATTCTTCTTTGCAGGACCTCTCAAGCTCCATCAGGTTGGATGGGGAGCGTCAGTGCACAGCCATTTTCAGATCTCTCCAGAGATGTTCAATCGGGTTCAAGTCTGGGCTCTGGCTGGGCCACTCAAGGACATTCACAGAGTTGTCCCGGAGCCACTCCTTTGTTATCTTGGCTGTGTGCTTAGGGTCATTGTCCTGTTGGAAGATGAACCTTCGCCCCAGTCTGAGGTCCAGAGCACTCTGGAGCAGGTTTTCGTCAAGGATGTCTCTGTACATTGCTGCATTCATCTTTCCCTCGATCCTGACTAGTCTCCCAGTTCCTGCCGCTGAAAAACATCCCCACAGCATGATGCTGCCACCACCATGCTTCACTGTAGGGATGGTATTGGCCAGGTGATGAGCGGTGCCTGGTTTCCTCCAGACATGACGCTTGCCATTCAGGCCAAAGAGTTCAATCTTTGTTTCTCATGGTCTGAGAGTCCTTCAGGTGCCTTTTGGCAAACTCCAGGCGGGCTGTCATGTGCCTTTTACTGAGGAGTGGCTTCCGTCTAACACTCTACCATACAGGCCTGATTGGTGGAGTGCTGCAGAGATGGTTGTTCTTATGGAAGGTTCTCCTCTCTCCACAGAGAAATGCTGGAGCTCTGTCAGAGTGACCATCGGGTTCTTGGTCACCTCCCTGACTAAGGCCCTTCTCCCCCGATCGCTCAGTTTAGCCAGGCGGCCAGCTCTAGGAAGAGTCCTGGTGGTTCCAAACTTTTTCCATTTACGAATGATGGAGGCCACTGTGCTCATTGGGACCTTCAATGCTGCAGAAATTTTTCTGTACCCTTCCCCAGATCTGTGCCTTGATACAATTCTGTCTTGGAGGTCTACAGACAATTCCTTTGACTTCATGGCTTGGTTTGTGCTCTGACATGCACTGTTAACTGTGGGACCTTATATAGACAGGTGTGTGCCTTTCCAAATCATGTCCAATCAACTGAATTTACCACAGGTGGACTCCAATCAAGTTGTAGAAACATCTCAAGGATGATCAGTGGAAACAGGATGCAACTGAGCTAAATTTTGAGTGTCATGGCAAAGGCTGTGAATACTTATGTACATGTGATTTTTTTCGTTTTTTATTTTTAATAAATTTGCAAAGATTTCAAACAAACTTCTTTCACGTTGTCATTATGGGGTATTGTTTGTAGAATTTTGAAGAAAATAATGAAATTAATCCTTTTTGGAATAAGGCTGTAACATAACAAAATGTGGAAAAAGTGAAGTGTTGTGAATACTTTCTGGATGCACTGTAATTTCTGCATCACCAGTGTCACCAAATGGAATTGCAAAAATAATGACTGTTTTCAAACAGATTTCAAGAACACTAACGCTGTCTGTCAAACAGATAGTCCCGTCCCAAACTCACACCAATGGTTTAGGCAATGTTGCTCTGTTCAGCTGTTTTGGATGCTCAAACAAAGATTGCAATGTTTTAATGCCCATTCGAAATTCCCAAGGGAACCCATGGTGAATTTGCTTAATAAGTTTGGCCTACAAATTGACATCGTGACTGAACAGCTCTAATACAAATTGAGTCATGACATTTAGAGGAGAACTGAGACTTACCACTGTGACTCCATCATTGAGCAATGACTCTCCAAACACAAGGATGTAGAGCACCTCGTTTACATGCACTTCTTCAAACACTGCGATCACAGCCACGGGGTCAACAGCTGACATCAGAGCACCAAACAACAAGAACTGCAGTGGGCCGATGTTTAAGGTCCCTGAGGGTCAACAAAATTTCTAGATTATTTAAATGTCCATTATCATGCAATATGTTGATGGTAAGCATTGTTAAACAACCACACATATTACGCAGATCTCTTGAATACTTGAATCTGAATGGTCAGAAATTACATTCTGTTGTCAAATGTTTTATGACTGTCTAACTGACCGTTGTCCCTCGCCACCAGTTTGTTACTCTGTGCTAGTATAATTTCTCATAGAACATTGCGGTTTCTTTCAACTAGTGAAAATGAAACAATATTAAATCATTATTTCATGTCCATTTATTTATTTATTTATTTTGGTAAGTAATCTGTAAGGGTCCGTTCAGACCAAATGTGTTCTTGCGCTAAAGCCAGATGCAGCACAACAAATAGAACAGAACACAGAGGCATTTTTAAAAGTTTAAGCTGGAGACTCTGTAGCTCAGTGAGCAAAGACACTGTCTCAGAAGCTGATGAGATTTGCCCTCTGCCACCCAGACTGAAGCAAGTAACTGTGCCAGCATTTACCAGTTAACCAATTAGCGAGCATTGGGTATTGGGCATGCTAAATTGGGGAGAAAAGTGCATAACATAAAAAAGGTTAAAGCTAATATTAACTTCACATAGTGGTGAATTTATTAAACAGTTGCACCACTTTTGTGTGTGGTATTTCAGCACAAATACCAGCGTCTTATTCACTAACCACCCACAATCTATTTTAGCAGGCACAATCAGTGTTAAAAATTAAGCTGCATCTTGAGTATTTAAATAAAGTCATTGTCATTCTTTTCCACACAAACATGCCTCCTTTTTATGTAAATTAGGCTCATTATAGACATAACTGGAGCAATTTACACACATTTTGTGGGTGCGTTTGCACTGTTGGTTGATCTGCATAATTGCTTTAGTGAGTGGGGGGCTAAACCAGTGCAAAGAGCGAGTGCTAATAAATAACCCATTTACTTCAGGATGATACAAGAACCCTGAGATTCGAATCCTTATCACACTGTTGGGGTTTATTTTGCGATAACGACTGGCTTGACTGCACATTACCCTTTACATAACAGGAGTTTTAAGCCACATCCTCACTCATTTTTTGCACAGTTTGAAACCTCCATTTTCAGTTTCCTAACATCATAATTTTTCAAAGTATGTGGTTATGGAGAGCGTTTCTGAAAGTGGAGCCAGTAGCTTCTATGGTGCCCTGGGTGAAACCCATTTCAACATGCCCCCAAAGTTGTTGACCTGAGGGGGGGAGGGGGGTCTGTGTGGGTGCCTCGTGCTGCCCCCTCGCAAGATGCCACCTTGGGCAACTGCCCATGTCGCCCAAGCATAAATCCGCAGTTGGATTATAGGCGTAAACATAGCTAATTAAATGCATTTCAAACAAAAGCGTATTAGTGTCCACTAATCCGCTTTCATTTGAAAACTCTGTTCTCGGTTTACTGACGTCATCGTTTTTCACATTATGCAGTAATAGAGAGAGTTTTCCAAAGTCTTCATTTTTGGTGAAGGAAAACAGTTCCAGTGTGGATGAGAAGCATAAACGTAGCAAAATCAATGTGTTTTTCAAACGCAAACGTGTAAGTGTGAACGTGGCCTGAAAGAGAACACAGAAAGATTTACCCATTGCGCCCCCTTCATAGCAGGCCCAAAGTGCGACACCCACTGCGCCTGCATTCCAGCATGTTCCAATAATGGCATGGACAAGAATGGCTCCCAAGTTGCTAAAGAACAGTTTGTTTGGCATGCAGTAACTTGCATCCAAGATGATCTGGGGCAACAAGTAGTAGAAGAAGTTAACAGGTGCCAATTTGAAGGTCTGTGCTTTGTCTGCTCCCCAGACAATTCCACCCAAAATAAATCCCAATATGATGAGTAGACCGCTCTCTGGGAACACAGCGGTGAGACTGTGGTTGAGTTCACAAACTAAAAAGAGAGAGAAGAAACAGATATGATAAATCTCTTTTTCTTCTTCTTCTTTTTTTTTTTTTTTTTACAGTAAGTAAACAAATCCTCTGTTTCTAAGATTCATATTAAATTATTAAATTGAAATATGCACACAGGTTTATGGTTAATGGCATTCCAAATTCCAAAACTGTAAGTAATCCTCAGCTCATCTAGTGATATAGACAATAAGCAATTTAAACAATCGAAGCCTTTTAGTTTGCTTGAACTTTCATGTGATTCATTTCAGTTCATTTACTTAAAATGAGCTAAAAATTAAATAGTCTTCTGCAAAACAGGATGTTAGAAGCAGATGGAGAACTCATCCTGCTCAATGTTTAGGGTAAGTTAATATACTGTTAACATTTTCTAGACTTCCTTTAAGACTACTTCCTGGGCCCATCTGTTCAATGCAACCAATCAAACTGGATAAAATGTGATATCCAGAAATATTTTTCCAGAGAATTCTTGAGGAGACACAAGAGAGGGACTCACAAGAATTGCAAGAGGCTCAGTTTGCTCTCCATTTAATCTCATAACTGTCTAAAAGGAACAACTGTGATATTAATGTCTCATTTGTGATTTTTCTTTACTATTTGGTCGTTTGTTGGTTTCATAAAGCTTCACCACATCCAGACATTCTGTCATCCTTTTATCGCAAAGATATTGTACTTTAAAAGGTACACAGTTATTAAACTTTGCAGTGTCTTTGTAGTGTATAAGTAATGTTGTGTAATAGGATTATTTTACTTTGATCCTCATTTTGTTATCATGGTGCATTCAAAAGTGTCATATTTAAAGCCTGCAGTTGTTTAGCCAGCCAAACATTTAAGACCACACTAGTAGATTTTTATGTGGAATATGTGTACTTTTGGGACATGGTTTGAATCTTGCTGACTGTGTGATTGAGCAATAAAGACTGTAATGCTTAACAAACAGACCTGGCTTAAACTAGCAAATTGTTTTACACCTTGTTGACCCCAAGCTTGTATACTGTACGTTCCTGTAACTACACCTATTTTTAAAAATGGTCAGGAAGGTTATAGCTTCAGGGAGACATTCATTTTCATTTTGCTGTGGGTGACCTTGACTTGATGCTTTTATGACTGAGATAAAAATGACTTAATAAATGTTAAAACTGAAATGTAACAAGCATCCTTTATGGAAATCTTATGTAATAATTGATGTAGTCCTTTCACAATCTCTGAATCAATCAGTTGTGCCCTGACTGTGCAGCATAGCAAACCTGAATAAAAAAAATTAAAAAAGAGAATAAAACTTCTCTGTAATGTCATTTGTTCCAAACCTGTGTGTCTTTCTTTCTTGTGTGAAACGCAAAAGGCAGTTAGACAGAATGACAGCCTCAGTCACCTTTAACTTTTATTGTACGAAAGGTTTTTATTTTAAATATGAGGGTGAGTAAATGATTATACCTTTACCTTTTCATACCAATCATTGCATGTCTTATTATCGCTCGGCAATGCACAAGAATCACGAATTGACATTTTAGCATGTGACACATTGTGTCCCATTTTTGTGTATTTGAATACATTTATGCTGCAAATTAGCCACATTTAACATTTCTTTTGAGTACCATGCATCAAAATGCATCGGAATTCAAGGCTCTGATGCATACAGAACAGTCACTGGGTCTGCTCCAGCATACCTAAAATCATTTCTGCAGAGCTACGCACCCACTAGAAGCCTGCGGTCGGCTAAGGAACGTCGCCTTTTTGTATCAACACAAAGAGGCACCAAAACATTTTCCCGGACTTTCGGCTTCATCATACCACGTTGGTGGAACGACCTTCCCAAATCCATCCGTGAAGCTGACTCACTTTCTGTCTTCAAAATATGGCTAAAAACACATCTTTTCCATGAGCACTTAACCAGTCACTAAAAAATTAAAAAATTAAAATGATCGTTGCACTTTAATCTGTTTTGAATACTACTATTCTGATGCTAGTGAAACTTTGTAATATGGCATTTTTGTACCACTGTCTCCTTAAGATGATTTGCTTATGTGTTCCTCTTTTGTAAGTTGCTTTGGATAAGCATCTGCCAAATTAATAAATGTAAATGTAATCATTCAGGCTTCCCGGTTGCAATCCACAGGGTTGATTTCATAATTTAGTCTCCCGTCACAATTAGCTGCAGTCGCAATCTGTAAATTAGGGTGCAAGGATTACAAAAAGGACAAGCCGTACATCAAAGTGCAAATATCCCTATATTTACTGGCAGATATTTATTGGTGTGTGCCAGGTATCTCTATATTACCACTTTTATTGATACAGATAGCGTTGAGTACGGGAAACGAAGGGGGGAGAACAGATAAGTGAAATGCTGTCAAACTTGAACTTAAATTGTCCACATGAGGACCACTGCTTCAATAAGTAGTTCTGTTTGGGAAGCGTTAGTGTGATCTTACAGTCGTGAGTTTTAATCTGAAAATGAACATTTATCTAGTGCTATAGCCTTTTACACTAATCGTAGAGAAAATGTATCGCATATGTCAAACAAGTCCATGCAAGTCTCAGATCTCCCCAACATGACTTTGCACCTTGTGCCTTTGAGGAAAGGTCATTAATTATTTAATGTAGTACATTATTAACTAGCAGTAAGGTATTGTTTCAGCACTGTAGGCTAATTTATCAAGAAGCAGAAAGTAGATTGCTGGTTCATTACTGTCAATGATGTTGCAGCTCATGTTCTGGAAATTAATCAGAGTTACAGTGCATCTGGAAAGTATTCACAGCGCTTCACTTTTTCCACATTTTACAGCCTTATTCCAAAATTTATAAAATTCATTATTTTCCTCAATTCTACAAACAATACCCCATAATGACAATGTGAAAGAAGTTTGTTTGAAATATTTGCAAATTTATTAAAATAAAAAACGAAAAAAAAAAAAATGTACATAAGTATTCACAGCCTTTGCTCAATACTTTGTTGAAGCACCTTTGGCACCAATTACAGCCTCAAGTCTTTGAGTATGATGCTACAAGCTTGGCACACCTATTTTTGGGCAGTTTCTCCCATTCTTCTTTGCAGGACCTCTCAAGCTCCATCAGGTTGGATGGGGAGCGTCGGTGCACAGCCATTTTCAGATCTCTCCAGAAATGTTCAATCGGGTTCAAGTCTGGGCTCTGGCTGGGCCACTCAAGGACATTCACAGAGTTGTCCCGGAGCCACTCCTTTGTTATCTTGGCTGTGTGCTTAGGGTCATTGTCCTGTTGGAAGATGAACCTTCGCCCCAGTCTGAGGTCCAGAGCGCTCTGGAGCAGGTTTTCATCAAGGATGTCTCCGTACATTGCTGCATTCATCTTTCCCTCAATCCTGACTAGTTTCCCAGTTCCTGCCGCTGAAAAACATCCCCACAGCATGATGCTGCCACCACCATGCTTCACTGTAGGGATGGTATTGGCCAGGTGATGAGCGGTGCCTGGTTTCCTCCAGACATGACGCTTGCCATTCAGGCCAAAGAGTTCAATCTTTGTTTCTCATGGTCTGAGAGTCCTTCAGGTGCCTTTTGGCAAACTCCAGGCAGGCTGTCATGTGCCTTTTACTGAGGAGTGGCTTCCGTCTGGCCACTCTACCATACAGGCCTGATTGGTGGAGTGCTGCAGAGATGGTTGTTCTTATGGAAGGTTCTCATCTCTCCACAGAGAAATGCTGGAGCTCTGTCAGAGTGACCATCGGGTTCTTGGTCACCTCCCTGACTAAGGCCCTTCTCCCCCGATCGCTCAGTTTAGCCAGGCGGCCAGCTCTAGGAAGAGTCCTGGTGGTTCCAAACTTCTTCCATTTACGGATGGAGGCCATTATGCTAATTGGGACCTTCAATGCTGCAGAAATTTTTCTGTACCCTTCCCCAGATCTGTGCCTCGATACAATCCTCTCTTGGAGGTCTACAGACAATTACTTTGACTTCATGGCTTGGTTTGTGCTTTGACATGCACTGTTAACTGTGGGACCTTATATAGACAGGTGTGTGCCTTTCCAAATCATGTCCAATCAACTGAATTTACCACAGGTGGACTCCAATCAAGTTGTAGAAACATCTCAAGTATGATCAGTGGAAACAGGATGCACCTGAGCTCAATTTTGAGTGTCATGGCAAAGGCTGTGAATACTTATGTACATGTGATTTTTTTCATTTTTTATTTTTAATAAATTTGCAAAGATTTCAAACAAACTTCTTTCACGTTGTCATTATGGGGTATTGTTTGTAGAATTTTGAGGAAAATAATAAATGTAATCCTTTTTGGAATAAGGCTGTAACATAACAAAATGTGGAAAAAGTGAAGCGCTGTGAATACTTCCGGATGCACTGTAAATACCTCATTTGATTCTTGCCAACAGGCAATTAACTTCTGTGAACCTCTGTTAAAGTCTGAGCCTCTGTGAATTCATGCACGCACAGGATTTAAACTTTAAACGCAGTGACATGGAACATGTACAAACAGGGTACAGTTGGCATTGCTAACATGAACGTTAGACTGTCCCATTTGCTCACCCCACCTTCAGATTTCAACATAATGTAATATTATCAGTGCAGATAGAATTAGTCCTGATTTATTGTGTCAGAAATTATGATACAAGATTTTACTTTTGAACTGTCAGCATCAAATGTAGAATTACATGTGAACCCACCTCATCAATGTTTTTACTCACATGTGTTCTTTATCTTAATCACAATAAAACATGTGTTTGAGACTTTATATCTTTATAAATTGCAAATGTATTTCTTATCTTGGCGATTAGTTTAAATAGAGCGATATATTGGCCAACCAGTTTATTTGGCCATTTTGGAATCATCTGCATTTTATTTAATTACAGCAGTTGTTTTTAATTCAGCATGACAAATTCAGCAAATATAAACTCACTGAAGAACTTTATTAGGAACACCTGTACACTAGGCATGTAACAATACACACATTTCACAATACGATACAATATGATACGAGCACCCACAGATGTTTCGCTCAAATGTATTCAAGGATTTGACATAATGTCTTTTACATCATAAATGCCATAAAATTGTCTGACACTGGACATAAAAAGCAGAGCTCTAAGTTACTTAAACAACAGCACTGCATTTATTTTGTGTGATTGTTGAAGAAAAAAACTAATATGAACTCATATGTCCTAATATGAAATAAGTTTGTCAACACTCTAGTCATTTATATTTGTATAGCACTTTTCACAATACACAGTTTCAAAGCAGCTTTCTAGAAAATCATGCCTTGTCTGAAAGCCACTTGTGAACAAGCTCAAGTGACTGTAGCAAGAAAAAACTCCGTTCAGTGTTATTTAGTGAAAAAAACTAGAGAGGAACCTGATTTCTGGTTTTACGATATATGTACATAATCCAATATTACTTAGCGGCTTGAGCAAAAACCGATTGGCACACGTAATTTCTTTGCCCTCTTTCCCGTTTCACTTTGCATATAAACTTTGCCGGCATCATTACTTACGGAAGCCCTGAACTGCAAGGTGGGAAAAAAAATTAAGGTGAAAAAAAAAAATAGTGTCTCTGTTCCTTCCTGAGCCTAAGTCTTAAATTTTTTTCTCTCTTCAAAATTTTTTTCTCTCTCTCTTCAAAAAATTTTTTTCTTTTTCTCTTCAAAAATTTTTTTTTCTCTCTTACAAATATTTTTTTTCTCTCTTAAAAAAAAAAAAAAAAAAAAATGTTTTTTTCTCTTCAAAAAATTTTTTTTTCTCTCTTCAAAAAAATGCATGTGGTACCAACCTTGGCCACCAGGTGCCACTATCAGTAAACATGTAATCTTATGCTTTTAATGCTTTCTTTGTTGCTATATAGCTGAAAAATACATTTATTATTTATTTAAGGGTTTGCAAACCTCAATCAAGACAAAATCAGGTTACATATGTTTGATATGGCATTCGTTGTCGTGTAACAACTGGAGTTATATTTTTGTTCTTTTTTTTTCTTTTTGAAGAGGGAAAAAAATTTGAAGAGAGAACTTTTTTTAGAAGAGAAACCAAAAAAATTTTGAAGAGAGAAAAAAACTTTGAAGAGAGAAAAAAAATGTAGGAAGAGAGAAAAAAATTTAAGACTTAGGCTCAGAAAGCAACTGAGACACTATTTGTTTTTTTTTTTTTTTGTTTTTTCACCTTGCAGTTCAGGGCTTCCGTACTAAAGCAGATAATTGTAAGTCTCATGTAAACACAGGTTTCTTACGTTGTCGGTTTTTTGAATAAGCTGTTTTTGATAGTTATGAGTCATAACTTATGAGTGTCTTGCTGTGCCCAGTGCCGCCTATACAGGGAGGAGACAGTTCTGCAGCTCTCAATGTTGTGCTGTTTGATTTTAATTACACTGTGTTTATGTATTGTATGATACATATGGTATTGTATAGTGAGCGTCGTATCGTACAATACAATAAAATACAATATTTTTTTACATCCCTACTGTACACCTACTTATACATGCGATTATCTAATCAGCCAATCATGTGGAAGCAGTGCAATGCATAAAATCATGAAGATACAGGTCAGGAGCTTCAGTTAATGTTCACATCAACCATCAGAATAGGGAAAAAATGTGATCTCAGCGATTTCGACCGTGGCATGATTGTTGGTGCCAGTTGGGCTGGTTTGAGTATTTCTGTAACTGCTGATCTCCTGGGATTTTCACGCACAACAGTCTCTAGAACAGTCATACTTAAATGGCGGACCCCGGTCCGTGTCCGGACCCAGCAAAGGGTCAATACAGACCGAACAGCACCAAACTTAACAATATCGAAGTCAGTAAATTAATTTCAGACAGCTTTCAAACATGATCGACTGGGTAATGTTTACCAAGTGCAGCGCAGCCTCTCTCTGTCTCTAGCAGTAGTGAAGAAACAAGTGATGGGTCGTTCATGAACGATTCGTTCATTTTGGACAAATCTTTTATGTGACTCAAAAGAACAAGTAGTCTCAGAGAGTGATTTGTTCATTCATGTGCATTGCGCAACCTCCGTTCGTTTGTTACGTGAAAACCGCATAGGCACTGTACAGGAGACAGAAATGATTAGTTCACCTTTCAACTCTTTTGGTCCGAGTTGTACAAATTATGAGAAACAAATGATTAGTTCACCTCTGGATTGAATCTTCTTGTCTGAGTCGTTCGTTCTTTTGTCACGTGACAGCCGTATGTGCATAGAGTAAATGAACGAACGACTCGGACCAGAAGACTCGAGAGGTGAACTAATCATTTCTGTTTCCTGTGTGTGCAATGCATAGCGTATACGGCTGTCACGTGACAAAAGAACGAACGACTCAGACAAGAAGATTCAATCCAGAGGTGAACTAATCATTTGTTTCTCATAATTTGTCCTTGGCTGCATTATACATTTTTCCTTATTGGGACTATAATCAAACTTTGCGTAAGTAGACGTGTTGGGGGGATTTGGCTATTGAAAATGTAACATTTTAATTTAATTCTGCTCAAATGAACTAAATGACTTGAAAAATGATTCGTTCATTTTGCTGAACGAGACTCAAAGATTCAAGTCAGTAAAATGATCTGATCTTCCCATCACTAGAAGAAACACCAGCCCGGGGCCGCGTCCTATCCTATATTGTGCGTTTATGCAAATGAGTCTCGTGATGAGATCCACGTCTTATCCAATCGTGTACATTTATGCAAATTACTCTCGTGATGAGATCCGCGTCCTATCCAATCACGTGCATTAGGCTGTAGCAGAAAAATACAGTGAGCAGCATTATAGATACTGGCATCTTTCGCTAAAACACACTGCAGAAAACAAGAATGAGGCAAAGGGAACTTCATGTGTCTGAAATGAATCCGACCGTTCAGCAAAACGTCTCCGGTTACTCTTGTAACCTCGGTTCCCTGAGATGAAGGGAACGAGACATTGCGGAACGCTTTGGGAATTCCTTTTCCACAACCTAGTTGAAGCCTTTGTATTATAACTGCAATCTTATGATCGGTAATAGTGTGGGTACAAGCGGGCACCCACACACCATTTCTTCAGAATTTTCTGACTGAGGACAAGAATGCATCACTCGTACCTCGAAACTCTGAAGGAGTATTGCAGCCAAATTTGCAATGTTTCGTTCCCTTCATCTCAGGGAACCAAGGTTACAAGAGTAACCTGAGACGTTCCCTATCGATTCAGTTCACAAGACATTGCTGAATGCTTTGGGGAACGGAGTCCCATCATGCTACGTAACGTAATACCCTTGGATGCACCAGGGTATAACACACTTAGAAGAATATGTATATAAGGTCACAGGCCAGTCGGGGCCTGTTAAAATGAATAACCCCACATGATGAAAACCAGATGGGAAGTTAATCTTAGTCTGAGGATGTGTATGAATAATATAATACACACAGTATAATTTAACCCCTTTGTACCAGAGGTAGGGAGGGAGGTTTTATTATTTTTATTGGAAGTGCTTGTGACTTCTAGTGGGAGTAAATTGGGTAGCGGCCAACACAGGCAACTGTATTAAAATATAACAGGTAGCCCACCCTTGATAAGGGGCTCGGGCTCACCCTCCGGGTGTTGGAATAGTAAATTCTCTAGACAGAGAGGACTCATGAAGCGATGGAGGCCAGGTCTAGGTTATAAAACTTTGTTTTGCGAAGACCAGCCTGCTGCAAAGCATATATTCTGTAGGGATATCCCATTTGTCCATGACCATGAAGAGGCCATGCCTCTAATTGAATGCACTTTCACGCCAATAGGGCATCTCACGCCCTGTGATTCATAAGCTAGGGTGATCGCATCAATGATCCAGTGAGACAGCCTTTGTTTGGAGACGGACATGCCTTTTGTGCATCCTCCATAACAAACAAAGAGCTGATCTAACAGTCTAAACTGGGGAGTGTGCTCCACATGCATGTGCAATGCCCGCACGGGGCATAATAAATGCGCTAACTGCTCCTCACACAAATTAGATGATGGAGAAGAGAAAGCTTGTAGGTGCACTATCTGAGCCCTAAGGGTGTGGAAAGCACCTTAGGCACATAGCCTTTTTTGGGTTTGATGGTGGCTTTTGAAAGCCCGGGACCGAATTCCAGACATGAACTGTTAACCAACAGCGCATGTATATCTCCAACCCGTTTGACTGAGGCCAGAGTCAACAGCTGTGCAGTCTTTAAAGAGGGCACACGTAACTCAACGGATTCCAAAGGTTCGAACAGGGGGCTTGTGAGCGCCCTCAGCACCAGATTCAAATCCCATGTTGGAACCGTAGCAGGGCGAGGGGGGTTCAAGCACCTCGCTCCCCTAAGGAACTCTAAGGATCATGTCTGTCTATAGAGGAACCAGCCTCTGGGGCGTGAAATGCAGAGATGGTTGCTACTTAAACCTCAAACGTTGACAGAGTAAGACCTGCGTCCAACCGCTCTTGCAGGAATGTAAGGATCTCCGTTATGGGGCAACTCACTGGGTCTTTGCTGCGTAAAGAGCACCAATCCACAAACACACGCCGTTTTAGTGCATAGAGGCGCTTTTGCCTGTAAAATGATGTTTAGTACAGACTAAGCTAATTCTGGCTGGTTTGTTGCACTACATTCATGAGCCATACGTGTCGGTTCCACAGCTCTGGCTGGGGATGCCAAATCGTGACCTGCACTTGAGAGAGCAGATCCCTCCTCAGCGGTATTTCCCATGGAGGACCGCCTAATATCTCCATCATTTCTGGAAACCATGGTTGGTTGGGCCATTTCGGCTTAACCAACAGAACCGTTTCCTTGTCCTCTCGGACTTTGCTGATGACAGTGTGAGGAGACGTATTGGGGGAAACGCAGATTTGAAGTCTCCATTCTCCTGCCATTCATAGAGGGCCGGAGGTCATCACGTGCATACTGCACTGGCGAAGATGCTGCGTGGGAATATCAAGGGGCTCATGAGGCTTGCACCGGCACAAGATCCTCTTCAGTTTTTTCCAGCTCTACCTCGCGGCCCCGCCGTGCTTCCTCGTGTGGTCCCTCGAGACTTAACACAGAGGAAGCGGTCGGGAGGGTGCGTGAGGTGGAATCGTCCCTCAGAACGCAGGCGACCGTAGAGCGGAGCAACTTTAAACTCATGTCCTCACAGTGAGGGCAGTCTGTCCCCATGAGAGCTGCTTCGGCGTGGGCATCCCAGACAGCGAACGCAGCTCTCATGTTGGTCTGACGGTGTGATCTGTCGCTCTAAGGAACACTTGCGATACAAAATCTTTTATGAGTTTTTTACATCACTTGGACAGAATATTACTATACATATATATATGAAAGTATACAGCTCCTGCCTGGATACTGCGGTAAGTGGGTAGATGTCTCGTTGAGCGAAGAAACCAATCCAGCTGCGAGGCGGAGAGACTTCTTCGCTGGAACACTAGAGGGGGCGGGTGAACCTTTCACTGCAGGTGCTGAGAGTCAGGTAAAGAACGTCCTGATGCATCTGCAGGGAATCCCGTCCGCTAATGGGTGTCCGTCGACAGCGAAGAGAGGGCTGATCCAGGTGCGTAGTCAAGACGAGATGATGTCGGTCTTGAAGGAATACAATTCTGAAGAAATGGTGTGTGAGAGCTCGCTTATATAGGGCAAATGCGCGCCTAAAAGGCCAGAGCTCAAACACCATTGCCAGTAATAAAATTGGCGTTATGATTCAAAGGCTACAACTAGATTGTGGAAAAGGAATTCCCAAAGCGTTCAGCGATGTCTCATGAACTGAATCATTAGGGAACCAGGTTTGTGACAGGACAACATGCTTCTAGAGCGCCTTTAAACAATTAAGTTTTTTTTTGGTCTAAAATTGCCTTTATTATGATCAGCATGTTTAAAGTCTTTCACAAACAGATTATTTTTGTGAAAATTAATCAAAAATGTCGTCATCTTTGGAATAGATGGCAAAGAAAATCAACCAAATATTTGATATTACTAGTAATGTAGTGGAGTTCTCATGAGAATGTTTCCATTATATGATAAATATATTCCATTTATAGGCCTACTTAACTTAAGCTAACAGTATTTTAAGCTTAACTATTGTGATGTACATTGTTTGTTGCTGATAGATTTTCACTTCCATTCAGGATCCCTGAACGCCCATTATGTATCTTTCTTTAGTCACGAGGCCTAAAATATTCAAACACAAATACTGGACTGCTGTCATTCAGCATCAAAACAAACACTGATTTTATCTTTTAATATATTCATATCAAAGTGCACTCGGTTGATGAATTAATTGAAATATTTTAATCTTTTGGTAGAATATTCCCCAAACCCCACTACTTGTCTCTGGGGCCCCAGTGTCATAATACTTGCCTAATTTTGAAGAGACTGTTTTGACTTTGATTTTTTCTTTTTTTTTTTTTTTTACAAAGTACTATTGCTGCCAACTTGTAAATTTGTAAAAACTATTTCATAAAATTGATAAAGCATTCCTTATGTCATTTCATAGCTACAGTATACTGACTACTGACACCATGTAAGTTATTGTTCGGACCTTTGCTGGAAAGGAAATGTAGAGACCTGACCTCTTGGAACTTTAATTGAATACCCTTGCTCTAGAATTTACTCAGAAAAAACAAAAAACATCCAGTGAGCGGCAGTTCTGTGGACAGAAACGCCTAGTTGATTAAAGAGGTCAACGGAGAATGGCCAGACTGGTTCAAGTTGACAGAAATGCTACGGTAACTCAGATAACCACTCTGTACAACTGTAGTGAGCAGAACAGCATCTCAGAATGCACAACATGTTGAACCTTGAGGCAGATGGGCTACCACAGCAGAAGACCACGTTGGGCACTTTATTAGGAACATATGGTCCTAATAAAGTGCTACTTGAGTTATATATATAGTTATATAGAAAGAGCGGTTGGTTAAAGTTAAAAATCTCCTCAAATGCTAATTCACCTTCCCTTTCCATCTTTAAAAACATTTCAGCCTTGTCTTGCCGACATCTACTGTAAGCTTGAGTCATCACCTTGAGCTTAACCTTGACAACACTATCTTTTTTGTCTACTTGAACAACTTGTCCACTCAGTCTGTTTATAAATCTGTTGAAGTCTTGAGATATAACGGTACAGTTCTTTGTAGAGTTATGTCGCACCAAGACTATTCAAGCTCTGCAGGTAAAATCCCTTAATACCAACTACACCTACCTCTGAACCTGATCTACCAGCCATTCAACAGATAACACTGCTCTCTTAGTGCCACTTTGTTCATGTTGTGTGGATCTGGTTTCATCAAGTTTGCCACCTGGTTTATCTCCAATCACCTTAGTAAGGAAATATTTGTATATAGTATATAAGTGTCAATAAATATCATATTAATTAGTCTGCAGTACAACTATGAAGCCTCTAGATGGCAGGCATAAATGATTTAGATGAAACTGATTCCTCAGATCAACTGAATTATTGTCAGGTTTGGAGATTACTTTTTTGATTGAATGCTGTGATTCATCTGGATGTCAGATCTTCATAAGAAAGAAATGGCCATAAAGTAGGCCAGCCAGCTTTATTTATTGTCCATTGTTCTTTGTAGAAGTATTTTACAGTCAAATTAATTGATTTAGAAAAGGATGGAGGAGCACAAACATTGTAAAAACTAACCCTATTAGTTTGAGAATACAAACTCCACTGTGTCTTTGAGCTATGCCAAGTTTCATTGTGAATTCTTGTTAAAAGGCAAAAGCTGAGGCTCACCTGATTTTTTAAAATTTAAATTATATATAAATATTGAACTTTCTCTTGTCTAATTTTCACTTGACAGAGGATACTATTATGAAAATGTTTTATTATATCCTAAATACCTATATACCTTTATTTAAGTATAGAAAAGAACTTGAGAGTATGTCTGTTATCCGATATATCAGATAACCTATTCGATTCCCATTTGACAATAAGCAATCAGATGTGGGCATTGCTTGTTTCCAATGAATATGGTAATTAGAGCCTCTTTGTAAGAGCAAATTTCCATTCTAAATTTTCTACATTACAAACTCCTCATTTTAATCTGCACACAGACAACACCACATTTGAGACAGATGGGTGACTAGTAATTGGTAAAATACCTGGAAAATAATTTCTTTTTTTTTCTTAAAACAAATAAGGTAATACTGAATCAGTTTACAATACGTAATTTCTTCCATAACATGTGCACTACTGGTTATATGTTTATTGAATAATTAAGTATATAAGTAAGAAATTGTGAACATAATGATGAATTTGTATTCTTTAAAGTCAATCCTAAAAACGACTGGGGTGATGCATCAGATTTAATCAAATTTGAAATAAAAAAAATAAAAAATAAAAAAGATCCTTATAAAAGTAAGATGAATGGTTATTTTCCTTTGCTACCGTTAATACTGTAGCTAAATGAGATTAGACCAGTTTCACAGCAAGAAAATCAAAATCTTAATAATTATTTTTGCATTCCTTTGCAGTTATCTAAACTTAAAATATCTAAACATCCTTTGAAGATGATAAAGTTACTTGAGAAGCAAAGTTGCTTAAGATACAAAGACTTTCAGATAATATTTCTATTCACCCTATTGGGTTATACCTGTTTTAAGCTTGAACCTCACTAAATTTTGTTACATTTATGATTAAAATGAGGTAAGAAAAACAAATGCCCTGAAGTAAATGTATCTATTTTTAAGGGTCCCAAGATATTTCACTGAAAAACAAGACAAAATATTGATTAAGAAAATGGTTTTTGCACTGTTGGTGATAAATGATGGTTCTTAAGTCACAAGCTTACCTAATTTACAAAGCCAGCATGTCAGTATCCAGAGAGCCACCAAGTATGGAGTTTCTACATGAGGCCATTTCCAGGTAACGATTGGTAATGTTGAGATTGCTGCAGGGGCATGCCCACCAGAGGTACCGTTGGTGTCCGCAGTGGCTACTCCGGATGACCTTTCTGAACTCTCATTTTCCCTCTCTAATACTGCAGCCCTGAATGGTGTACTGTAGACCACCAATAATACCAGGAAAAGTGCAAAATGCCGTTGAAATGCCATATAGAATGTCGTTATGAAAGGATTTAGCTACTATATATTTTTCTTTATCACTTTCTGCTTGTCTAATTGCATTTATTAGTCTGATTTTGTAATTATGTAGTCTATCCAGAAGCCTGACTATTCTAAGTAGCTATCTACAAAAGGTGTCTTTCTCTGTTCCTCGCTCTGTCAGTCTGAGATTGACTCTGTGTATAGTATATAGTATATAGTAGATGTGTCCATTCCCTTTCTTATTGTCCCTCCTCTCACAAAATAAAAATTCACTTTTGAGGAAGTCAGTGGCCAAACATAAATAAAGGCTTTTGTACCATAAAGACTGTTTTTCCTAATGCAAAGATGGAAATCTTAGAGCATCTTATGGGATTTTAAGTTTACAACAGAAAGAAGTCCTTTCAGCAAGTAGTGCACTAGTAACTTATATACTTTAGATGTACATTATTTAGACTTTATTAAGGTTTTATGCAGATGTCAATGAGTAAAAAAAATAATTTCAGTGCATAAAGTATGCACAATATTAATATCCTCATCTATGTATCTCTGAAAAAGTGCATTGTTCTGCATTGCAATGTCATCTTTCCATCTCAGAATAAAATACCAAGAGGAATTCAGTGTACCAAGAGTGCAAAGGTTATGGTTTTGCTTTGATATGGAGGAAGGAATCATTTACAGAATCAATAAGACTTAGGGGTAGTTTAAGTTTTTCCTTGCTGGTGCAAAAAGGCTTTGTGGTAATCCCAACTTTGAGTTGTGAACACCACAATGCCCTATTAAAATTTGTATTTAATTATCATCACAAGACACATGAGGGTAAAATACTAATCATTTGTTTGTCCTCTCCAGCCACGCCACCATCTGTTCCCTTGACCCCATTCCTTCTCACCTTCTCCAGGCCATCTCTCTGTCCATCTTACCTGCACTCACTCACATAATTAACACATCTCTACTTACAGGCACTTTTCCCACTACATTTAAGCAGGCTCTATTAACCCCACTGCTGAAGAAACCCGCGCTTAACCCCACACAAATTGAACACTACAGACCAGTCTCTCTCATCCCATTCATGGCAAAATCACTTGAAAGGGCAGTTTTCAATCAAATCTCTGCCTATCTCTCACAGAACAAGCTGCTGGATGACAATCAGTCAGGCTTCAAAAGTGGACACTCCACCGAGACTGCCCTGCTGTCTGTCACTGAATCGCTGAGACAGGCGAAAGCTGAATCCCGATCATCCGTCCTGATTCTACTGGACCTTTCTGCAGCCTTCGACACAGTCAACCATCAGATCTTAATCTCCACCCTCTCTTCGCTGGGCATCACAGGAACTGTGCTTGACTGGTTTAATTCCTATCTCTCAGGTAGGTCCTTCAAGGTAGCCTGGAGGGGTGAGGTGTCCAAGTCACATCAGCTACTTACTGGGGTACCTCAGGGCTCAGTGCTTGGGCCACTTCTCTTCTCTATATACACAACATCACTGGGACCCATCATTCAGGCACATGGTTTCAATTACCACTGCTACGCTGATGACACGCAACTCTACTCGTCTTTCAAGCCCAACGACACCACAGTGACTGCTCGAATCTCTGCTTGCCTGGCAGACATCTCAGCCTGGATGAAGGAACACCACCTGCAACTTAACCCAGCCAAGACCGAACTCCTTGTCTTTCCAGCCAACCCTGCTTTTGAACACAACATCACCGTGCAGCTGGGTGCAACTACAGTAACGCCTTCCAAAATGGTCAGAAACCTAGGGGTAACCATCGATAACAAATTACATTTCACAGACCACATCTCAAAGACTGCAAGATCATGTAGATTTACACTCTACAATATCAGGAAGATAAGACCCTTCCTCTCTGAACATGCCACACAACTTCTTGTCTAGTCACTTGTCATAACTAGACTGGACTACTGTAATGCTCTCATTGCAGGCCTCCCTGCATGTGCAATTAGACCCCTGCAAATGATCCAGAATGCAGCAGCACGTCTGGTCTTTAATCAACCAAAGAAAGCACATGTTACACCACTCCTTGTCTCTCTTCACTGGCTGCCGGTTGATGCACGTATCAAGTTCAAGGCTCTGATGCTGGCATAAAAAACATTCACTGGGTCTGCTAAAGCATACCTAAAATCATTTCTGCAGAGCTACGCATCCACTAGAAGCCTGCGGTCGGCTAAGGAACGTCGCCTTGTTGTACCAACACAAAGAGGCAGCAAAACACTTTCCCGGACATTCGGCTTCATCATACTACATTGGTGGAATGACCTTCCCAACTCCATCCGTGAAGCTGACTCACTTTCTGTCTTCAAAAAACACCTAAAAACACATCTTTTCCATGAGCACTTAACCAGTCACTAAAAAAAAAAAAAAAAAACATTTCCTTGTTGCACTTTAATCTGTTTTGAATGCTATTCTGATGCAAGTGAAACTTTGTAATATGGCACTTTTCATACCACTGTCTCCTTAAGATGATTTGCTTATGTGTTCCTCTTTTGTAAGCCGCTTTGGATAAAAGCGTCTTCCAAATGAATAAATGTAAATGTAAATCATTCAAAAAAAATATAGACACTTCAGTGCACTTCAAACAATGTATTGTCAGTTAAACAATGTGCTTCAAGTGGTTCAAATTAAATCATATTTATTATGACTGAATCAACCTGACTCATTAGTTTGCACCAGCTAAAGTAATTTATAGGGATATATAATGTACAAAAAAGAACTGTATATTTCCACATTTTATAGTGTTTAACATGAAATCATAAATATTATTGCCTCAGATGTTTCAAACCATAAAAAAATAAAATAAAATGTTTTCACGTTTTTGATGTAATTTATGACATTTTTCCCTGTTCCAGAGATTCCTGTTTAATTGCATAGGCTGACTTCATAAAACTAGCCACAGACAGTATTGTAGTTTAAGAACATAGGTTATGAATGTATGAAAAGGTAGAAAAGTAACTGGGGCACAAACGCCACAAGAGCCCAGTCGGCAATCATGCCCTGAAGAGAGTTACTCCATTCTACCTGATTGCTAAGTTTGTGTGGTATTGCAATGTGTAGAAACCAGACAGTATGTAAACCTTAAAGCAAGTTTCAGCTTGACTTCATTAATTAACAAAAAATAAATAATGACAAGCCCCAAGAGAATATGAGGTGTTTAACAACGTCACAGATACCCCTGATAAAGCTGTGTCATGTCTATTCAGCATAATTTATTTTTAGCACAGAATCAGACACAGACAGAGGAGTCTGTGACTTCCTTAACATATTTAACAAAACAAAAGGCTGCCTCTTTTCTTCCGGCTAACTCTATTTTGGTGGTGGGGGAAGGGGGGGTTGTCTTTGGAAAGGTAAAAATGGCAACTGTTTCTTGTTACATAACGTTTCAAGCAGAATACCCACTCTGTAAATTGTTTTGTGATTTTCACTGTATTATTGTTATTTTTTCAGCAGTATCTCATAGCTTGGGATCTATTTCTGCTTGATCTTATCCATTAAAATTCCTTTCGTTGGCATGGCCTCATCTATCAGGTTGATTTAGGTGAATTAAATAAAATTTTTGACAAATAAAAACCAGCACATTTTTAAGTTACCTGACAATTTGTTTTTACACTTTCAGAGGCACTGTTTACAGTATGTTTCTGTCAATTTGTGTTGTATTCCTTGAAAAAAATAAAATACACAGATGAGCCAAAACATTATGACCACTCACAGGTGAAGCGAATAATGTTCATCTCCTATAAAGGCCACATGTCAAGATCTGGGTAGATTAGATGGTAAGCGAACAATAAGTCCTTGTAGTCAACATGTTGAATGCAGGAGAAATGGGCAGGAGTAAACACCTGAGCAACTTTGACAAGGGACAAATTGTTATGGCCAGACGACTGGGTCTGAGCATCTCTGAAACGAGAAGGCTTGTGGAGTAGGCCTACTATACTGACAGTGGTCCGAGGAGTGACAAACCACAAACCGGCAACAGGGTGTTGGGCACCCAAGGCTCATCGATGCGCGAGGGCAATGAAGGCTATCCTGTCTGGACCGAACCGACAAAAGGTCTACTTGGGCACAAGTCACAGACAATTTTAATGATGGTTACGGGAGGAATGTGTCACAACACACAGTGGCTCGCACCCTGCTTTGTATGGGGCTGCGTAGCCGCAGACTGGTCTGAGTGCCCATGATAACCCCTGTACACCATCAAAAGTGCCTACAATGGGAACGCGAGCTTTGGAACTGTACCTTGCAGAAGTAGAAGAAGGTCACCTGGTCCGATGAGTCCTGTTTTCTATTACAACATGTGGACGGCCGTGTATGTGTGCGCCGTTTACCTGGGGAAGTGATGGCACCAGGATGCACTGTGGGAAGACGACAAGCCGGTGGAGGGCGTGTGATGCTCTGGGCAATGTTCTGCTGGAAAACCCTGGGTCCGGCCATTCATGTGGATGTCAGTTTGACACGTGCCACCTACCTAAACATCGTTGCAGACCAGATACACCCCTTCATGGCAATGGTATTCCCTGATGGTAGTGGCCTCTTTCAGCAAGATAATGCCCCCTGCCACACTGCACACATTGTTTGGGAATGGTTTGAGGAACATGATGAAGAGTTCAAGGTGTTGCCCTGGCCTCCAAATTCCCCAGATCTCAATCTGATTGAGCATCTGTGGGATGTGCTGGACCAACAAGTCCAATCCACGGCAGCTCCACCTTGCAACTTACAGGACTTGAAGGATCTGCTGCTAATGTCTTGGTGGAAGATACTACAGGACACCTTCAGGGGTCTTGTAGAGTCCATGCCTCGGTGGGTCGGCACTGTTTTGGCGGCACGCGGAGGTCCAACAGCATATTAGGTGGGTAGTCATAATGTTTTGACTCATCAATGTATAGCTGGAATAGAATTACAGAAATCCGTTTTACTGTTTAAGTAAATACAGTAATATTGACTGTATTCAAACAGAAAAGGCCACAAAGAGCAGACCAGGGGCTAGTAGTCACACTTTTTTTTTTTTTTTTGGAGACAGTTCTGAACAGCCACATAACTTAAAGTCTTGGCTATTTTACTGTGGTTTTAAATGCAACTTGCTGGCTATTCATGCCATTAAGTTACTGTTGATTTTGCAGGTATCTTGACCTCGTGTCATTCAGCCAATGTTTAAAGAAACACTGTGGAGACACATTTATTGTTTTGACTTCAAAAGCCTCATGAAACTTTTAGTGTCTCAGGATGAGGGCTTGGCCATGAACAAGCATCCTGAGTAACTTGCTTATATTTACTGTTACCATCTCAGCTAGCAGGAAATTCATTTTTACAGCTAATTTAGGAGAAGGTCTGAACACCATGAATTTTTCTCTGCCTGTATTGACCTGTATTTATACAAGGACACACCCATTATCCCAGTATTTGTGTAAGTTTTTGTTTTGATGTTTTTACCATTCAATAAATACATTGTGCAATCAAACTATGATACTAGTCAAGGAAACATCCATACAGTAACTTTTTAATTTTAGAATCAATTCTCAAGCATTTGCCGACATTTTCATAAATGTCAGGTCGGGGCAAGTTGTACGGTTATATATTTTGTAATTTTATACACTCAACGAGCACTTTTATTAGGAACATTATGGTCCTAATAAAGTTCCTGACATGATCTTCTGCTGTGGTAGCCCTTCCGTCTCAAGGTTTGACGTGTTGTGCATTCTGAGAAGCTATTCTGCTCTCTACAATTGTGCAGAGAGTTGTTATCCGAGTTATTGTAGCCTTTCTGTCAACTCGAACCAGTCTGGCCATTCTCTGTTGACCTCTCTCATCAACAAGGCATTTTTGTCACAGAACTGCCGCTCAGTGGATGTTTTTTGTTTTTGGCACCATTCTGAGTAAATTCTAGAGACTGTTGTGTGTGAAAATCTCAGGAGATCAGCAATTACAGAAATACTCAAACCAGCCCGTCTGGCACCAACAATCATTCCATGTTCCAAATCATTGAGATCACATTTTTTCCCCCATTCTGATGGTTGATGTTAACATTAACTGAAGCTCCTGACCCGTATCTGCATGATTTTATGCACTGCACTGCTGCCACTCGATTGGCTAATTAGATAATCGCATGAATAAGTAGGTGTACAGGTGTTCCTAATAAAGTGCTCAGTGAGTGTATAATTAATTAATTACAATTTCTGCTCACCAAAAAACAATATTTTAATGCTCTATTTTCAGTTTCAAGAATTGTTTTGTACTTTATAATTGTTTTACTGTCTCAATTTTGCTGAAAGCCATTAAATGGCAGGTTTCCATTGTGACAACCCAAATAGTGTGACGTAGGGCATAATGTTACAAAAGGTCACCTCTTTTTTTCAGGGGCAATTATGGTGGAAACTGTTTAGTAGCTTTTTTTGCAGCCAAAACTTTATGTGGAGAAATTGACTTAAAAATGTTAATAAACCTTCCTTGATAAACATTAATTGGAGTAAAAAGTGTACTAACTAAAAAAAGTGTAACTAGCCCTGTTCTCCCGTATAATCCAACAAAAGGTGACGCAAGTAACAGCACTGTAGCACTTTCACCCTTTGTTGTTCCTGGAACAGAATTCCTATCAACAAATGAAAGTTGTTGCGCACAACGTTCATTGGTTGATAGAAATATTGTGAAGTAATAATATATATCCCAGCAAGCTACAAAAAAAAAAACAAAAAAAGAAAAAAAATTATAAAAAAAATCTTTGTGAGAAATGGGGCAGTGTAGGCAGCACATTGAAATGTTTCTTGGAAAATGCTCTAAAAGTTACATCTTTCAGATGAAAACAAACACATCCAATAGACGTCTCTGTGATGTCTCTGTGGATGAATCAAATGGATACATTTTACACAACAAAGTATGTTGTGGCAATAATGCTGTAGCATGGATAGATAATCTATCTATTATGTGAAGCCTTCTTTTTTACAACTTCATGAAAAATCATGAAAAGTTGCATTGAATGAGTATACCTTAAAAATAAAGGTGCCAAAAAGAGTTTTCACAGCGATGCAACAGAACAACCATTTCAGTGAAAATGTAAAAAACATTTTGAAGAACCTTTTTCCGCTATAAAGAAGCTTTTGCGCTGTGGGAAGGTCCCATGGATGTTTAGGTTCTTCATGGATCCATATGCTAATGAAGAGCCTTTATTTTGATTCTAAAAGAATTTTTTTGAGCTTTTCTAAAGCTTCATTTGTTCATAAGACATAAAACTTTGATCTCAGGAAATTATATCTCTATTTCACACAGAATCATTTAAATCTTGTAAACAAGATTTAAGACACATGTCTGTCTTCGCTCACTGCCAAACCAATTACTAGTGGTCACTAGTGACTTTACCCTACCTAATTCAGTGCAATATATAGAATATATATGTTAATGCATTTCTTGTTTTCAGTTT